>NC_091554.1:45593209-45600709 GCF_042767895.1 Penaeus vannamei | reverse complement strand
GCATCTGTACCAGTCTAAGAATGGGTATCTAATGAACAGATATATAGGTATATTTATATCTATCAGATAGACACGCATCTATTTCTGTTTATAACAAACCGATCACATATCTCTAATGTGCAATTATATTTTTTGGCTTATAAAAAAGGTAAAAAAAAGAAGACCCAACAAAGCGTTACCATAACAATATGTATACTTAGATTACAAGATTTTAATAAGCATTGCTATCAATAGGTAGTATTAACATCATCGTAATCATTACTGCCATCATCACTAATGTCGTATCATTTCATTATCATCACAACAATTATTCATATCTACTTTGTCATGGATATTGATACCATCATTATGTTCATTATTTTCGTTCCCGGAATAAAAATTATCATTGATTTTTTTTAAACCAAAACCTAATGACTCCTACACGTGTATCATATTCGAATGCAAATAAATAAATAAATAAATAAATAAAGTAAAAAGTAATTTATAGATTAACGTTCTAAAGTATGAAAATAAAAAATAATAATTCAGTAAAAAAAAATAGCGACTTACCATCTTCATTTTCTATCACCATCGGGAGTGAGAACGAATGTTATGTAAGTAACCAGCAATATTTCAGCTATCCTTATATACTAAAAAATAAATAAAATAAATAAATAAATAATAAATAAACAAATAGAAAATATGCCTCGTGTGTATATTCGCAATTTCCAGTAGGAGTAGCGTGCTCTTTCTGTGTATGTCTGTCTCGCTCTCTCTCTCCCTCCTGTCTCTTTATCTCTCTCTCTACTGAATGCCAAATGCATGGAGATCCCCCTCCCACACACATATATACAGAGAGAGAGAGAGAGAGAGAGAGAGAGAGAGAGAGAGAGAGAGAGAGAGAGAGAGAGAGAGAGAGAGATTAATAGAGAGAGAGAGAGAGGATGAGAGAGAGAGAGTTATAGTAAATAAAGATTTCATTGCCGTGTTAAAACCTGGAAACTTCTTTATGAAACAATCATATGCATATAGATATTATAAATTTACGGTTGATATAATTTTTATCGTAAAAAGACATTGATGGATCATTTGAAGATTTCCTTAAGCAAACAGCAATAACGTAATTTTAGGAGAATTCAGTGTTTTAAAATTTTAAATCGACCGCAATTTCTTAGTTATATCTTCTAGTGTCTGGGTATTTCGAGTTATCTTTAAGATTATAAACTTGAGAATGTAAATAAAATTGGTCGAATTTGAGAGACCAAAATAAGCGACATCAAGCGGCGATAAATATAACAAAAGAAAGAAAGAGAGAAAAAAAAATAGGCCATAGGATGTCTCATTTATAAAGTACAAAGGTTTCTAGTTTTGATAAACATTAAAATACAAAAAAAAAAAAAAAAAAAAAAAAAAAAAAAAAAAAAAAAAAAAAAAAATATATATATATATATATATATATATATATATATATATATATATATATATATATATATATATATATATATATATGCCACACAAGTCTATTTTTCAGACTTTTTGTTTATTCCCTAGATCAAAGAAAAATAAGGTTAACACGAGCATATTCATTAATCATAATAATGATCAGAACTGCAACGATAAAGATTATGGAAATAAGCATAAATTATGATAATGATAAGAATAGTATTAACAGCAGTATCAATAATGATATTAATGACATGGAATCGATTATCATAATAATACAATAAATTAAATAGCAATAATGATAACGGTAAACAATAATTGATTATAGTAATTATGATAAGAAAAAAATAATAATGAGGATGATAAAGATGATGATATTGATAATAATAATGATGATAATGATAATGATAATGATACCAATAATAAGGATAGTTGTGATGACGATGAAGATGAACTGAAATAACATCAACATTTCTGTTATCATAACTACTATTCTAATTGTGGTAATAAAGAGAAACATATTAATGACTATTGATATAAGAAAACGACTTACACAAAAAAAATAATTTGAGTGACGCCCTTATCGGGAATCGAACCCGTGATCTCCTGAGTCAAAGTCAGACGCGCTAACCACTACACCACAAAGACTTGATTTCTGGATGAGAAAGCTGTTATATAAACACTAATGAATAAATAAAAAATGATAATATCAATAACAATAATGATAGTAATAATACTGATAATGATGATAATACTGGTAATGATAACAATAGAAATAAAGATGATGTTCACAGAAATAACAATAACAATACTAATTAAGATGATGATAATAACAAATAACAACAATTATAATGATTTTGTTTATCATGCTGCTGCTGCTGCTAATGATGATGATTAGGAAGAGGATAATAACTGTAATATTAATAATGGAGATAATAATTATAATAATGATGATCATAATAAAAACTATAAAGATAATGATAGTAATAGTAATAATCATGAAAATTATGATAAAAAACAGCAAAACAATGATTATGAGAATGATGATGAAAGCAATAATGATATTAATAACAATAATAAAAATATGTGATTAATACATCAGTTTAGTAAAGCTTTTGACTGATTATCGTTGAAAATATTGAACTAGAAAAATCTAATTCTGTCTTTGAATCTCTCATTTATAGACTACGACAGTTTCCAACTTTGCCAAAAGCTGAAATATATGACAAAATGAAAAAGTTCTGTGTCGCACAAGTCCATTTTTGAGTAATCTATTCCCGGAGAAAACCAAGGTCATCCTGGAGGAAAATAAGGTTAACTCAATAATTTATGGTTATAGTCAATAATTATGATGATGATCACAACAGCAAAGATGAATATGTAAGAAAATAAGTCATTTTTATGTTAGGAATTGTATTACTAGCAGTATTGATTATGATATTGATAACATAAAATTGATTACCATGATAATGATACGATAAGTTTAATAGTAATAATAACGATAAACTGGTTTTTATTATCATGAAGATTATAAGAATATAACAATGATAATCATAATAATCATGATAATGATAATGATCCCATTAATGATAACAATGGTGCTGACGATGAAGATGAAATTAACAGTATGTAAGAAAGGAAATATTAACATTTTTTATAATATTCTAATTATGGTATTGCTAAGAAACGTTAATATATATTGACAGGAGAAAACAAATTTCATGAAAAAAAAACTACAGAAGCTATACCCCGTCGGGAATCGAACCCGAGTTTTCCTGATTCAAAGTCAGTCGTGCTAACCACTACACTACAAAGGCTGAAAACTGTTATAAGAACGCTAATGAATAAATGATGAAATAATGATAATATCAATAACAATAAGGATAGTAATAATAATGATAATTATCATAATGCTGGCAATAATAACAATAATAATAAAGATGATAAGGATAACAATAACATCAATAACAATAACAATTATAATGAAAATGATATTGATCATAATAATTATCATGCTGCTGTTGCTAATGATAATGAGGAAGAGGATAGTAATTATAAGATCAATTACAAAAAAGAGAATAAAAATTATGATAATAAAACCTATAATGATAATGATGATAATAGTAATAATGATGAAAATAATGATAAAAAACAACAACAATGATTATGAGAATGATAATGATAACAATAATGATATTACTGACAATAACAATAAAAATGGTAATAATGATAATCATGATAGTAATGATAATAAGAAAATAATCATAATGTTAATCGTAAAATTAAAACAACTATAATAATAATAATAATAATAATAATAATAATAATAATAATAATAATAATAACAAATAATATCAACGTTTTTGTTATCATAACTACTACTGTAACTGTGGTATTGATAAGAAACTTGTTAATAAATACTGGTATAAGAAAACGAGTTAAATGAAAATCAAAAAGTAAAAAAGATTTTGCCACTATGTTCCAGTCGGCAATCGATTATCATTAATCAAAATAAATAAGTACACCACACAATAAGTCCTCCATATCAAAGAGAGAGAGATAGATAGAGAGAGAGAGAGAGAGAGAGAGGGAGATAGAGAGAGAGAGAGAGAGAGAGAGAGAGAGAGAGAGAGAGAGAGATGGATGGAGAGAGAGAGAGAGATGGAGAGAGAGAGAGAGAGAGGGAGATAGATAGATAGAGAGAGAGAGAGAGAGAGAGAGAGAGAGAGAGAGAGAGAGAGAGAGAGGAGAGAGAGAGAGAGAGAGAGAGAGGTAGATAGATAGATAGATAGATAGATAGAGATAGAGATAGAGATAGAGATAGAGATAGAGATAGAGATAGAGATAGAGATAGAGATAGAGATAGAGATGATAGAGATAGAGATAGAGATAGAGATAGAGATAGAGATAGAGATAGAGATAGAGATAGAGATAGAGATAGAGATAGAGATAGAGATAGATAGATAAAGATAAAGAGAGAGAGAGATAGAAATAGATAGAAAGAGAGAGAGAGAGAGATAGATATAGATAGATAGAGAGAGAAATATATAGAGAGAGGTAGATAGATAGAAAGGTAGATAGACGATAGATAGTTACAACGAGACTTTATTAGTACTATCATTAATGTTTAATTTTGATATTGTTATTATAACTGTTTTGAACATTATTATCATGAGCAGACATGGTCAATTTATATAGTCTCAAAATAGGCAAATTTTGTGGCAAATCTGTTTTTTAGATATTTTCATGTTTCTTAAGGCAGAATCAAGCACATTTTTGCTCTTTGATTTTTTGTGATATATTTTCCTTTAGGTCCCTCTTAAAAAAAGATAAAATGTCTTGGATTACACTTTTTTTTTTTTTACTTCCTATTCTTCTTTAGTTCCATAAATTTATACCAGTCATATCTATAATCCAAAAACAGCGTTCATAGCATTCATGTAAAGAATCATGAACATAATATATAAAATTTCCAACTACTCAAATTACTTCAATATAATGAATTTACACAACTGTAACATTGAGTTCAGAATTTATGTTATGTTTTTAAATTACTATTCTACTGATTACTTATTCCTTCTTTGGGAAGAAGACAGAGACAGACAAAGAGACAGGCAGACAGAGAAAGAAGAGGAGAGAGAAGAAGACACAGATACAGAGCCAAACAGATGAAAAGACATATAGAAAGGCAGATAGAAGAAGAATGGAGAGAGTAAAGGAGAGATGGGGATTAGCATTGATAGAATTAGCCTCCTCTTTCTTTCATAGAATAATACACACCAAGTGTAGACTGTCTCTTATGAATGAATTATATACATGAAAAAAATACCTTACCTTATTCCCTAAGAGAAAGAACACAATGAAATTTTTAGTTTGGTGTTTCAGTATTAATGATTGTGATAAACTAATAATTCTAAGAATGATAAGGATAACGAAGAAATGCATAATAGTGGTGAAATACTAATGAAGCAATATGTTTCTAGTGATTGTGGGCTAAAATGGGGAAGATGCAGTGTTTTGGTGAAGCAGTGTATGGGTTTCAGCCTATTTATAGTGTGACTGCATTCCCTTTTACATGTATAACTTATTGAAGATTCACATTTTATATAAACTAACATTTCCAATACTTAACGAGAAGTCATCAGGAAAAATGTTTATTAAAATGACCCTAAGTAAAAGTTGGAGGATTGATTTTTTTTTTTTAAAGAACATCTGTTGTAATCAGAGTAGTACAATCTATTCTGAAAAGTAATAGTGGAAATAAAGTCGATAATTCTTGTACAATAATAATTTTTGGCTTATGAAAATGAAATTTGAATAAAGAAGATCCAATAGAACGGGTAGCTTTATAACATGTACACATAGATCACGAGACTAATTATCACTAATATCATTATTCTCAGTACCAACATCATAATAGGTAGCATTAATGTTATTGTGATCTCTGTTGTCATCAACAATATTGTCACATTATTTCTTTATTATCATAAAATATTCTTATCACTTGTATCATGAATGTTATGTCATATTTTTCATTGGTATCGTTTCCATAATAATAATTGTTTTTATTTACCAAAATCTGCTCAATTGTTTAAAAGTTGAAAAGCCTGAAAATAATGTCCAGTTTTTTCTCTCATGTTGGAGTAAAAATATAATCGTGTTTTATCCTTTGTTCTCACAATGTCTGATACCTTTGAATAAGATTGAAATAGATTCGAAATATGAGGTGGTTTTCATGGTTATCACAGCTGTTTGATTTCTATTGGAATAAGATTGAAATAGGTTCGAAATATTTAAGGTGTGGTTTTCATTAGACCTTATTTGGGAGAAGACGAAGGCAAATGGAACAAAAAGAATAAGGTCAATAAAATAGTATGACAATAGAGATGATGACAAGAATGATGATGACAATAACAATGCTATCATGATGTTGGTAGTGCTTACACGATATGTGATATTCAAATACACCCAATTCCTGAATATGATTATCTCTTCAGCATGTGCACGCAGGCCCCACCTTCACCAACTCCATTACTGTCAATTCTAAAGTAAAACTGATGCTTTTAATCACTGAGGTCATTATCGTTCTAATTATCCTTGTCCTTATTAGCATTTTTAGGGCATATTTCTTACATTGGTGAAATTATAATTACCAAAAATATCTACATTAAAGCCGTTATCACCATTATTAGTATTGTTGCCATCGTCATAATCAATATCATCACTTTTTATTACTATTTTCAACATTACTTTCATTTATCTATGTTTTGTCATTCATATGGTTATTGAATGAGTTCATTTGTCATTAATATTGTCATCATCATCAATACTAATATTGTCTATTAGTATATATATATATTATCCGTATTGTTATACAGGAACTGATATAGCAATGGCCCCAAAAAATCATAAACGAAAATAATCATTTGAAATTAACGGAAAGGAAATAGCTTTAAAAAAGATATATTTTAATTGTGCTTGGAGAAGTGTAGTTTTCATTATGACTTTAAGATGAGAAAATATAACATAATTTTTTTCTATTAAAACTATTGGATTCAGGTCTTAGATTTAATTGGAATTCATGAATTCTGCAGCAAATGTTTTGAGAATATATAAATGTCCATTAAACCATTGATTGTAAAATTGACTTGTAACGAGTACTCAGTAAAGAAAAATAAATATGTATATCATTTTTTATTATCTCAAAATTTCATCATTGAAATATAGATAATAAGAGAATACAAATGATAAAATAACGAACATGCTAACAGGAAAGTTGGTTAGGTAAGGCCAAGGTAGTATGATTTTTGTATTCATAGGGCGATCCTGCATGACGTAAGCAGCTTGGCAACGCATAGCAACCATTTCTGGGGATGGAATCTTAACCGCAAATGTTGCCGCCAACTAAAACACTGCGATATTCATTCTGGATTCATTTCACGTCTTCTAAAAGTTTTCACAAAATCCTTGAGATGTCATACGGATATTTTGATTCATTAGAAGTCGAAGCAAAAATTCGCTACATGGAGAAACTGGAAAATGTAAAGCTGGAGGAATGTCCATCCAGATTGCCAGATG
>NC_091554.1:45568209-45585709 GCF_042767895.1 Penaeus vannamei | reverse complement strand
GTGGATTAGAGTACTTAGGGATTTTTTGTCTTTATGGTTTGAAAATGCGGCTGTGGGGTTACGAATGAGATGATTCATAATTACAAAGATTCAGCTGCTGTATTTCTATGATTTATAGAAATGTTACTTTCTTATTCCACTACGAAATCTGTTTGTCCTCTCAAGATAACTGTTAAAACTATAAATGAAGTCAATTATCAAAAGATAAGACATAGGCCTGGACTGACGCAACATGTCCTTCATCTGTCAACATGCGCATCGGCATCAGTGACCAGCAAGAATATAACACTATATTTTAAATCCCCCAACATAACACAGGATCAAAAAAATACCCACACATTACACCCACATGTATCCATATCCTCTCAGTAGCATGCATAGAGAGTATAATTAAAAGAGAGAAGGCTGTAACAAGCGAACATAACGACGGAGAAAAACACTCGCTGGCACCCGCACGCCGTCATGAGAGCAGACGACAACAACAAACTGTGGTAGAGTGTGGTCGGATCTACCACAGTGTAGTTGGTGACCGGTACTTTTAATTTTTTTATGAGAAGAATGACGATCATAGGAGGAGCCAGGTGCGTGGGCGTGGGCGTAGGCGTGTTGAGTTGAGAGTGAAGGGAGATGTGTGAACAGTTGCTTTGGTGAACAGGATGTGTTCAAGTGACGAGATAAGATTAATGTTATGTGTGTAATGTGTTCTTTTCCTCTCTCTGCTGTAGATGCGTGGGCACTTGTTATGATGAATGGAGGAGGTTTTGTTGTAAAGTATTTATGGTCGTGTTGGTTGTGTCTCTTGTTTAATATTGATTTTTTCCCCCTGTTTCGACAAAGGGAAAACTTATGTAATGCCTTGGTTATTTATATCCTGAGCTTGTTTGATGGTGTATTATCATGATCAAAGAGCATAGCAACAAGACCATGAGTTCAAAGGGAAAGGTTCAAGGGAAATGAGTCTCTAAGGGACCATTAAAGGTATGATATATGTTATAAATCATGAACTGAGACTCCAAAGGAAGAGTTATAATTAATCATGTTTCAGCATTTAATTTTAGTTATAGACCTATTTGAGAACACACTAAGCACTTGGTGAAAACAGCCCCTAATTAGTTTAAAAAAAAAAAAAAATACACAGTGCATGCTTACGGATTCTCTCTGTTTATCGAATAATTTAAAGTTCTTTTGCGTGAAAATGCTGAGGAGTTGTATAGCCGTTGGTTGTCCGAACCACATTATGATGGGAAAGTAAGGTCTAACCTTTCACCTATTCACAGAGAAACCTGAAAAATGGAAGAGATTGGTTCAGGCCATGAAACGCTGATGGGAGCACGTGGGCACCTTGTGGAAAATATGTTTACATTAGAATAAAAAAAGTGTAATATGTTAATGTATAGATCAATTAAACTCTTACCTTCAATAAAATGTTCTGAGCAGATGTAAACATATTTTCCACCAGGTGCCCAAGCTCTCCAATCAGTATTTACGTCTTTTGTGGCCTGAACCCATAGTTTTGGGTTTCTTCTCATAATCTGGGAATATGTGAAGAGTTAGATTTTTCTTTGCAATCATACTATGGTCGAATAACCAATGGCTACCAACTTCTTAGCATTTTCACATAAGAGAAATTCTTGGATTAGAACAGTGAATCTAAGCAAACTAGGGTTTGCTTTCACCAAGTGCTTGTTGCACTTTCCCTTTCCCTTTCCAGTAATCAGTAAATGTTAGGCCACTCTGAAAGATCATCGATGCACATATCAGCAAGTAGACACTCTTTAACCCACAAGCAACAGTACATTTTGAACTCAAAAATCATGGTTTCCGGGCAGCTATAAAATTGGTGCATGGGGCCGGCCCGGAATCTGCCCAAGCAAGCTCCGATCTAGCGTCACACTGGTGGGACGCCTGGCAATGTTTATTTTTCCAGGTGTCACACCTGTTGTATATGGGTTGAGCTGCACAACTACAAGTTTCACTTCATAACACTTTCTCTCTGTTTTTTATCCTATCAAAGTATTTGTATGACATTTTCGCTCAAGATGATAACACAAGTTTTCATTATTCTATGAGAGGTTTTTGTGAGAAATGGGTTTGTTTTCACAGAGTAGGTTTTGTCATCATGGTAAACAAGCCTCGTTGGGTATGTCATGCTGAATTGGTCTATTACATGTCAAGAATGGATGTTTTTATTAGAGGATATTCAAATATCTTTCTTTATCACTGGGGAAAAGCCATAGGCTGTGCTTGAAATGTTTTACAGTCGGATGCACTTGCAAGAGACAAAGTCCCAACCTCCATGTCACAAACTTGCTGTGACTGGATATGCCCTTTGGGCACTACCTGAAGGGAGGGTTGATGGGTGGCTCTGCACCTCAACAGCCTTCTGCAAACATATCTTTACCTTTGTATGCAGGGCAAGATTGAGGTGAAACTCAGGAGCACTGAGTCAATGTTGTGTGTAAGCAGTGCCTTCTGCAATCTTTTAATTCTTTTTGAGGCATTATTGCTCATGTCTGTAGATTATTTCTTGTGCCAACGACTATAACTTTTGGCCTCTCTAAGAATTATGTCCATTACAGGCAAAATTTACCTTATGCTCTATGGCTGTGTCAAACTGCATTGTAGTTTTATATTATATTTTCATTCTACACCTGTAATTACTTTTCTTTTTTTATATGATTGATGCATGGTTATATAACCGGTGCATATCTATGTAGGTATAGTTTTATGAATTATTTTGTTTAAGACATTAGAGAATAATGATACAATTCTGTAAAATTATCAGTGATTTTAAAGTTAGGTTGTATAACAATGTGCAATGCCTTTCAAATAACCTTGAAAAGATAGTGTATTTTAAGAACAGGTCCATACCATAAAACCTATTAAATTTGGCATCACTGGACTCCTAGCCATGTTCATTAACTATATCTTGCAATGTGAGTTGGTGGAACCAGTAAACGAGCAGAATACCAATAGCTGAATACTCCCATAAGTTCCATAACGACTCACAACTGTGTGAGTTGGAAAAGATGATTCCCTCACAGAGCCCAATGTCTTCAGAAGTGGTGGAGTTACTGCCATAGCCGAGTTGTGGTATTACTCATACAGATGTTTCATGCAAACATGTCCAGGACCCGTCTTGTAATACAGATGTGGTATAGAATTTATATTAGGGGATGGCAACAACTCCACAAGAAGTTTTTAGGGGATGCAGCCTCTAAAAATGTGCTAATCGGCATATACAAAACTAAGAACATCACATAATTTAACTTTACAATTTCCTTGGGATACCTCATACCCTCCCCACCTATTGGGTCAGGTACTGATATTCTCACTGTCGGCAAGTAGCACTGATTAGGACCACTAGACATCCCAAGGAAACTATCAATACTTTTCCAGATTTTATGAATTTTATAATGTGGAAAGAAAATAACTGAAGGGGATGATTATTAAACACTTTTTGCCTTCCAGATATGCGTTTGGTTCGGCAATGATGATTGGGGTGGCCCCAGAATATCTTGCAATATGGCTTGTGTGGCGAGGTGCTTCACTAGTCCTCCCTTCCTGGATATACCAGTGGGGTGACGACAAACTTTATTCTCTCTATCAGCGGCTAGTTCTCTTTTTCTTTGAGACATGTACAAATTTAGAGGTAGTATCCCAGAATGAGTTTGGGTTTTGGTTTGATGTTGCTTCATTTTGATTGTATATTAATGGCATATGATGAAAAATTCTGGTTATTATAAAAAGATTATCCATTGCAGGTGGTGTTGTATGGTGATGCTGTAGAAGCTCTGAAAAAGAGAGAAAGTGTCTTATATCTTGCCAACCATCAATCAACAGGTAAAGACAAAAATCATAATGAAATTATAACTGAATTATATGAATTATAACCCCTTGGATCCAGGTGATGTGGCCATCCCATCATGAAGGATATTGGTAGAGGGCTGGGTAGTGTGACTACTGTCATGAAATAATTTGGCTGAGGGCCAGGGTGATGAGAATTCAGGTGATGGAAATGACTTACCACAAGTACTCAGAACTTATAGAGGGTGATTAGACTCAGTGGGCGTTTAGGAAGGGGCTTTTGCATTATTTCCCTCAGTAAACGAGTGTGGAATATACCATCTGTGAACCATTACTGGAAGAGAGTTAGCTCCAGGAAGGATACTATTTCCATGTCTATTAACATCATGATACAGCATATCAGATGACAAGTAGAGACTAGAAAATGAAAACAAAAAATGGTAATGCTTCTACAGAAAAGACATGATAATGTTGCAAATGGGAGGGAAAGTCATGGTACCCCACAAGTCGTATGGGCTGGACGTATAAACCATACACGCTAGACAGTTGCCACTCATGTAAGCAAAATGCCCAGATTTTGGACCTTTTGCAAGCAGCTAGTTATCTGGATCTTCATTTATATGATAAGTTATTAGATTTTTTTTTTATATAGTATACAAATACCACTAGATTCAAAGTATATGATAGATTGTTAATATTCTGTGTTATGAGCACACTTTTTTTCTTCTTACTTAACCCCATTAATAGATTTCATTAATGCACTGCCTTTATTTTTGTAAATTGTGGATCTGATAAGGACTTTATTAAAAAGGAAACTTTTTCTCTTTTAGTTGACTGGCTTGTTGCTGACATGGTCTCTGTCCGAGGTGGATCCTTAGGACATCTGCGCTATGTGATGAAAAACACGCTACAACTGATCCCACTCTACGGGCACTACTTCTACACACACGGTTGTATTTATGTGAGACGTGGGAAATTCAATCAGGGAAAAATGGTTGAAGCCCTGGACTACCTCAAACACCCGAAGATTCCTGTTAGTATTGTGCGCTGTTTGTATTGGCACTTGACTCTTCCTTATTATATTCATGTTTATTGTCACGAATTGCATGTGAGGTTGTTTGAAATGAGCGTTTAATGAACTCTGAATTTGGAAAGTTTTTTTTTTGTGTGTGTGTGTGTGTGTGGGTGTGGTTTTATGTGTATGTGTTTTTTATGTGTGTCTGTGTCTTTTTCTTAATGCTAATGCTCCTGCCTATATTTTCGACAGACTTGGTTGGTGATCTTCCCAGAGGGTACGCGCTACTATCCAGGGAACCCATCTGTCATCAGGAAGTCAGAGGAGTACGCAAGGGACCACAATCTTCCGGTATTCTTATTTGTGTGTGAAGTTGATGATTAGCATGATCTGTTAAACTGATCGATCTTTGATATCAGATATCACTCTTGTCACATTTTGCGTAGATATATGATTTTTTTTTTTATTGTTATTGCTACTGCTGCTATTATTGTTATTGTTGTTGCTGTTACAATTATTGTTGTTGTAGTAGTGATTTTAATTGATTCGTTCATTTATTAACAAAATATGTTAATCCCTTCTTTACTGATCTGGTCCCATGTAGCCAAACTAAGCCTCTACCATAAGCACCTTACTTAAATAACTCATCTTTCCATGATGTGGGATTTACTTTATGTGTGATTTTATTTATTTTGTATATTTATTCTTTTTTCTTTTTCTTTTTCTTGTTCTTTTTCTTGTTCTTTCTTTCTTTCTTTTTCTTTTTCTTGTTCTTTCTTTCTTTCTTTCTTTTTTTCTTTGTGTCTTCTTTCTTTCCTTCTTTCTACCTTTCTTTTATTTCTTGCATTAATTCTTTCTTTCTTTCTTTCTTTCTTTGTCTTTCTTTCTTTTTGGTGTATATTCTATCAGCAAACTTATCACCCTGCTTTGTTTTTTATATTGATGATCACACTGAAAAAGATCATGGCATTAGGAAGCATAAACTCTTCATCACTGTTAGAAAGGTCTGCTACAGCTGTATCGAGAGAATAGATATCCCAGAACAGTCTATCACTGGTATTGGGACAATATGAAGAGGACGATAGTTATTACTAGTCCGCACGTGGGGATAAAGGCAGAAATGCAACGTTGGTCTGTAAATGGTCGTACCATATAAACCATTGTGCCAAAATTAAGATGAATGTCAAGCTTTATCATAGTCTTTCTTAAAACACGGACCAGTTGCCTCAAAACCAGCCTTATCCTCAGCCACGTTTAATACCATTTACCGGAGGATATATGAATGTACAATTGTTGCAGGTCTATCATGGCATACATGTCTCCAGGTAAAGAAAGGGTTAATTAGTTCTTAATTTATTTATTAGATAATCTGTTGAATTTATTTGTTTCATTTGTTAAGGATTTACGATTATATTCATTGATCAGTTTATTTATTCTATAATATATTATTCTATATCATGCAGTTTTGATGTGTGTGAGGAAGGTTCATTTTATTTTCTGTTTTGCGGGACAACTATTATTATGCTTAGGCTATGTTTGCCTAGTCTTATCTACAATTTTATACTTGTTAAGCCAACCTTGCATGAATTTGAAGGTTTATCTGCTGGGTGTCATTGCACGGCAATTTTTCCATTATTAGAGAACAGCAACAGTATTGCTTGGCATTTTGATTTTTTATTACTTTTGTTATTAAACTTTTGTTGTTACTTTTTTTTTGTTGATTGTGATTAATAGATTTTGCACTTTTTTTTTAAACACTGTAATATCTGTAGGATGTGTTACATGCATGGAGACATTTTTTTTATTGTAGGCGATTGGAACAGTGACTGCTGCTAAGGAAGATGCCAAGGTCTCGGTTAGAAAGTGCTCCGAGAAAACAGTAAGGATTTACTTGATCAAGTCCTGCAACTGAGGTTGGGTGTCCTGGTGATTCATACGCTTCCCTTATGAGATTCTGTTCACTGCCTTGCCCTCTGCCATTTGGTTCTGGTTATATTGTCCATGTTATAAGCTAACTTTTCTGTATCAGAAGCCAGAAAAGACATTGTGGGGCAGAAGTCTGTCTTTGCTTCATTGTGTGCGGATTTTAGCCACAGTTTACTTCTGGTGTGGTATATTCATGGTGTTTATTTCCCATTCTTATTATGTATTTGTTTTACAGGATCTTTCCAGTAGAAAATTAATTTGATGGTGTCGTGTATGAGAATAAGAAAGTAAATTGTTCTTCGGAAAATCATTCTGAGTCTTCATTACTGTTGGATAATAAAGTCAGGCTTTAGTTAAGATACTGAAAGTTCTGTTTGGATATTCATGAAGTTGTTTTAGAATTTTAAAAAGTGCTAATGATATGAATGTATGTTATGAAATGGGGTTTATGTATGGATCTTGCAGTAAAGTAGAGAATGGGGGAGAAAGTTTTCAGCATAATGCAGGGTGATATTTTGTTTTATATATTTTTATTTTTATTTTTCTATATTTTGAGTAGTGCTTTGTCAAGTCTTTAGAAATGTCTACATGTGCTTTGTCTTTTTCTTGTTGCCTGGGCTTGTATTTTCATGTTTGTACTCCTGCACCACCTTGTCTGCTTTACTAACAAGTATATGTAGATCGAAACAAAAGCTACGAGCAGTTATGGAATCTTTTATTTCACTTAAGAGAGAGAATACAAAACAGAGCAAAAATGAAAAATAAAGAAAAAAAAAAAGAGTTTTATATTGATCTCTTTCTATCAAATGTTATATTTAGATTATGGTTATTTCTATGGAGGAATAAGGATTTGTGACCATGTTGAAAGAAAAGCATGATGGTTCAACATTTCTTCAACAAAACCAGATAGCTTATCATGCTGGTTATGCTAGAAGTAAAATTTTTATGTTAGTTTCACATAAGGTGACTGATGAAAAATTAATTAAAGTTAGCAATTTGCATATATATATATATATATATATAAATATATAAATATATAAATATATAAATATATGAATATATAAATATATATATACATATATATATATATATATATATATATATATATATATATATATATATATATATATATATATATATATATATATGATTTGTAACTTATTTGATATTTTCCTCTGTTTATTCATTTATTCAGAATATTGATATTGTTGTTATTGTTATTTTTTTAATTATCATTGTTGTTAATATGGTTATTAATTTTGTCATAATTAATATAGTAATGAGGGTAGTATTGATAAATATTATTATTAGCTTTGTAATAATGATAATGATTATGATAATATTGATAATAATAGTTATTATTTTTTTTTGTTAATATTGTTACTATTAGTGTAATTATCAGTATGACTATAATTGTTATTATGATTGTTACCATTATTATTATTAATATTATTATCATTATTATTATTATTATTATTATTTTCTATTATCATTGTAACTATTGTTGTAATTATCACTATTATTGTTGTTATTGTTATTATTATTATTATTATTATTATTATTATTATTATTATTATTATTATTATTATTATTATTATTATTATTATTATTGTTGTTATTGTTATTATTATTATTGTTATTAGTATTATTATCATTATTGTTGTTGTTGTTGTTGTTCTTGTTCTTATTGTTATTCTTATTTTCATTAACACATTCATACATACATACACACACACACACATACATACATACATACATACATACATACATACATACATACATACATACATACATACATACATACATACATACATACATACATACATACATACATACATACATACATACATACATACATACATACATACATACATACATACATACATACATACATACATACATGCCTACATGCCTACATGCCTATTTATATTCTTTCTCTCTCTCTTTCTCTTTTTCTTTCTTTCCCACTTTGTCTCTCTCTCTTTCTTTCTTTCTTTCTTTCATTACTATATAATTATTTTTACAGAAATGTTACAGTTGATTGATGTAATAAAAGGAATTTAATTTTATCAGGTGCTGAAGCATCACTTGGTCCCGAAAACCCGAGGAACGTGGTTAGTCACCAAACAGTTACATGATAAGCTGGATGCCGTATATGACGTGTCTGTGTTCTATGAGGGGACTGTGAATGAGCAAGGCATCAGAGGAAACGCACCACAGCTTATAGGTAAGATTGAAAGTACAGTTATGTATATTGTGAAAGCTCTATGATAGCATTTTCATAGACTTGTGTTTTTTTTTTCTTTCTTTCTTTTCTTTCTTTCTCTTCATTCTTCTTTCTTTCTTTCTTTCTTTCTTTTTCTTTGTCTTTCTTTCTTCTTTCTTTCTTTCTTTCTTTTTCTTTGTCTTTCTTTCTTCTTTCTTTCTTTTTCTTTCTTTCCTTTCTTTCTTTCTTTCTTTCTTTCTTTCATTTTCTTTCTTTCTTTCTTTCTTTCTTTCTTTCTTTCCTTTCTTTCTTTCTTTCTTTCTTTCTTTCTTTCTTTCTTTCATTTTCTTTCTTTCTTTTTTTCTTTTAGAGGGAGTATAGTCATAATTATCACCATTATAATTAAATGCATTTTCATTTCTTGCAAGTTCAAATAAAGAGAATCGCAGCAAAAAGCGAGAGAAAAAAGCAAGACAAAAGAAAACAAGGAAATTGATCTCAACTGAAGTTTATTTAGCCACAGATTGTAGAATTATAAATCAGGGATTTATATTTCGTTTGTTTGCTTGTGTGTGCGTCCAGGGTTCCTGATGGGAAAGTGTAAGAAGGTCCACATACACATCAGGCGCATCCCCATGTCTGAAGTGCCGAGGGAGGAGGAGAAACTCGGAGAATGGATGATTAAGCTCTATCAGGATAAAGACGAGTAAGTTTTGCCCGAGGGGATTCAGTTATTGTTGTTGCTAGTGTTGGTGTGTGTTTTTTTTTTTTTTTCATGATTTTTATTATTGTTGTTATTATTATTGTTATTGTTGTTATTATTATTGTTATTGTTATTATTATTATTTTATTTTATTTTTTTATTTTTATTTTTTTTTATTATTGGTATTGGTATTGTTATTGTTATTGTGATTATTATTTGTGTTATTGCTGTTGTTATCATTATTATTATTGTTGTTATTATCATTGTTATTTTGTTGATATAATCGTTGTGATTATTATTATTATTATTGTTATTGTTACCACTGTTATTATTAAGGTCATTGTTATTTTTGTTGTTGTCTTTGGTATTGTTATTGTTTATTATTATTATTATTAGTAGTAGTAGTACAGACACAAACAACTTGCTAATAGTGTAGCTAACGATATCCCTCCCTGTGCAGTGTGTGGCCACTCAGTAAGCATTTTCTCTTCCTTTCTTCATCACAGTTGAAATTTATCTTGCCTGTTTCTTTGTTTTGGTCATGACAGGACTGGAGTGTTCTTAGTTCATGTCTGACCAGTTAGTAGATTTTTTAAAGTAGGGATGGGACAGTTCTTGCTGTATTAAGAATTCTTGGTTAGCAGAACCCCTGTGCAAACTGCTGCAGGTCGTTCTGTGTACACTTTACCCTTCTTATTATTTTGTCATATTTTCATGTTGATGTAAACAGTATGAAGTGTAATGTATGAAGTCCCCTCACAAACACTTGCTTATACTCACTCATGTATGCTCTCACTCATTCATGCATGATCTCACTCACTCACTCACTCTCTCTCTCATTTACTCTCTCACTCACTCACTCATACATGCTCTCTCTTTCTCTCATTGCGCACACTCACTCATACTAACGCTTGCTCACACACTCGCATACTACACACATATATATTTAGTTCTTTGTTATCTGGAGGTATAATTTTAAGGTTGAATATTCATTGCCTTGTTGCACGTTTACCCGCATACAGAGTAACTGACAATTGGACTTTCAACAGACTGGCGGAGAACTTCTTCACCTCAGATAGTGAGAAACGAAACACAGTTGAAGAGCGGTTGAATGGCCAAAAGACGTCACTAAAGCTTTGGTCAACTCTCTCTTCCTTCCTGTTCTTTAGTGTTCTCACAGTGCCATTCATCTGTACTAAACTCGGAAGGCAGATGTACCTCCAGTTACTGTTCTATGGAAGCCTTGGGTCTTACGGGTGGCTTGCCATACGCAATGTTTGTTGAATCTATTTTTAAAGAGGAAAAAACTTCTGAATTTGAAAATGGAGGTATTGAGTTCATTTTTTTTCTTCCATGTCCTTGCCAAAAATGCTGCCAGTGATGACAAATGGCACGAGGAACAAAGCAGGGCTGCATAAGGGGTACCTCCAGAGCTGTTTCATGAAATCACATTATAGGTGAAACAGGAGGGTATTCGAAAATAGTTTTTATGCGTATACTTGGATGAGATGTTATGTGTGCATCAATTTTGGGATGTTTCGTGGTACTGGATCATCCTAATGATTTTTATGTAAAGAATGTGGTAAATGGGAACTTGTATATTAATTAAACATTTATCTCAGATCTTCCGTTGTGCACAGGTAGATATTTGAAGTATTACATGGTTTTTCATGAAGTGCAAGTCAGTTTAACTGGATACAAAATACAGAAAATTGACACTTTTGATTATCATATACTTTTTCATATTGTAATTATTGTATATTATCTAGGAGTTTCAGTAGATAAAACATGGCAGTTCTTTGTCATGTAATGAATGAAGCTTGTAAGAAATAAAGAAATATTCTCATAAATGAAGATTTGTTTTTGATAGCTAATTCCAGCAAATTGAAAGAGTACATGCATGAGTTTGCATGGACATTAGTTATGTATTGTATACTGGACTAATCCTTATAATAATTTATTGGACAGACTGATTCTCTGTTATATTTTTGTTAGTAATTACAATTATTTCTATAATGAGATACAAAGATTTGAAAAGCAGATAAAAAGGAACAAAGAAAGTGAAAAATCGGATATACACATCCCTATGTGCACACACACGTGCATCCCCATACCCCCCACCCATAAATGTGTGTACATGTATTGATATTTACCAGCCATTGATATTGTATATGATAGTTTTGTTGTAAAAGAAATCAGATGCTCAATATGTTTTTCGCAAGGCAATAGTGTTTCCTGAAAATTATTTTTTATTTGCAAGAGTGTTCCTGTCTAATTATTAAACCATAATTGAAGAAAAGTAATTTGTCATCATAAGGTTGGGGATGTTTGTGAACAAAAATGCTATATATAAGGTAATGATATTAATGATATGAATAATGCTTTCACACATTATCATAACACTGTTATCTGTTTGTGAACAGAGTAGTAGTAATAATAATCTATGAAAAATTATGTTTGTTCATATTGCTGTTTTTTGTCACATAACTGCATTGAGAAAGTAATTATCACAGATGCGCTTATGATAACAATGAGATTGAGAGAGACTAGACAATTGTTTAAGGCATCAGCATGTCTCTGAGCAATTACAGCATGTAAAATATATGTAGAGGTGTGATGTTTTTTGTTACATTTTTTCTGTCTCACATTTTTTTCTCTTTCATTCTTCCTTAGCTGTCTTGTTTATGTAAAATGATTTTCTTTCAATTTCTTTTGAGGTACAGTAGCATCATAGAAGTCTTCTGGTGTGAAAGAAGAAAATAATTTTTATATTGATTTTTTAGCATTAGACAGTGTTCTTTTTTTCTGTTGCCAGTTGTGTTTTTATTTGTATGCTTACTGCACATTTAAGGAGTACAATGTAGACTGGTATTAGGGCAACATATTTTTCGAGAATTGAGCCTAGAGAACATTTTGTTAAAGTATGAGATCCGTCGGTGCTAACCTGTTATAGATAACTACTGTGAGGGCATCTCATATTAATGTTATGAAGAGAACACAGGAATTGTAACATCTTTATATAACAACTTTCTCAGATGAGGAAGCTGTTAAGAGCTCAAAATCAACCCTTCCTAAGGAGCCGTGGTCTTATGTGATAGATGAAAATACAAAGAAAAAAATAATAAAATATTAAATACCGCGGTCACTTTTCAGTTACAAATATCCCTCAGTGGAGATACTTGGGTCAAGGTAATCATTTCTAAATTATTAATTAAGAGTATTTCATTATGCTTACATACTTTAATGCTGAAATTTATGCTTGGTGACATGAAAAATCCCCAAAGTTGACACTGATCATATATATCTTTAATTAACAAAGAGGACTTTAATAATACATGTCTTTGGGGGTGGGAAGAGTAACTAAAAAAGCTGGTCAGCAGCGTATGACAACAATTCAAGTAAGAATTACTTTAAATGAAAATGAAGGAAAACTGCTTGTCATGGAGCAGATTTTCCTATTACCAGTCTGAATAATAAGACTGCAAGAAAAAAGATGTTATGCTTTCATGTTTTTGAAGGTAAAATATGAATCTGCAATTCCATGTATAGGTTATTGGAAAAAGAGAAATGTTACCATTACTTTATTATGAAAAAGTACAAACACTGATACCAAATAAATATAATTCATTCTTGGGATATATTCTAATAAGCAAAGTAAATATTTGGAAATAGAAAACTCAGTATATCATTATTTTACATTCTATACCTAGCCACCAACAACACTCAGCTTTTAATATTCTGAGATTGGGAACAAGATATGTTGCATATTTCTGCAAATTTCTCAATCACAGTAAGTAAATCAATCATCTATTAAAGTCACAAGTTAAGATAATCCATATAACACAAGCTAATTACAATCACTTGTTAAACTGCCTGGCAGTCAGTTAACCTCTAATACAATCAATAATTCAATGAACACCTATGCATGCCAATTACCTTGAAAAAGAATGCATACATGTCCATCTGTTTGTACAAAAATCAGTTACAATATTGATATTTAAGACCATTTGCCCCTCATAACTGGCACAAGTCGGGGATGCCCTTCTTCGTGTAATACAGAAACTCCCTTATTTGGATGCTTCCTTTTTTCATCTTTTTTTTTTTTTCTTAATAACCACTTGTCCTTCATGAATAGATCTTTGAAACTATATTAAATTGCCTTTGCATATTTAGACGTAAACAAAAGTGCATTTTAGCTGAAAGTTTTCAGTTCTTTTCTTTTTTTACTTACTTTTTTATTATATATAGAGTTACACCGAAAAGATGAATTATGATAAGTACATATTTTCCTTCATTCCATAAGCCTAACTACCAGCATCTTAAATCACTGACAGCATCTTTAATATTACTTATTACTCCAAGAATATAACTTTTATATCACTTTGGAATCAAGCTTCATTTCATCTCACAGCATGGCATGTGTGGGTACAAATTACATATGGGGATAGAATTAATCATTTTACCTGTTATATCTTCAATTACCTTCGGATATTTGTTAGCCTTTTATGGATTCAGGATTATTCCATTTAGACAATCATTATGCCATTGTTACCATATGCAGACATGGAGTAATGATAACAAAGGAACTTGTAGAATGTAGAATTATTCATGAACATTAAAGTCTGCATAACTTCCAAGGAAAAAGAGGACTCTACATGTAATAAGAACTTTTTTGTCGTCAGAGACATTGCAGAAGATCGTGTTAGGTGGAAGTATAACAATGGTTGTATCAGAAGTCTCATCCGTATTAACTGAGTTCTAAGCACCTTTAAAAACCAAATCACTGAAGTTGTGTTAAACAGGTCATATATACCATATATAACCTTTAATGTTAATTGATGAAGTTGATAAAAGGTATGAAAGTCAATTACTTTTTAAGTCTTAGAGTACTGAACATGTCCATAAAAGTACCTGAAGGAGAGTAACGGTAGTTATTTTCACACACAATTAATGAAGCAACACAAAAGTTGGTGAAACAAGTGGTGTGTTTAAGTATAAACTTTTATTTCTTATTCAAATTAGATTGTAGTAAAATGTGTCATTTATTACAATGTACAAGGGACAAGAATGCTATTGAGTTGGGACTACATTAGGAACCTCCATTAACAAACATAAATACATTATACACAATATACTGCAAAAATATAACTGTTTTAAGGGCACCATAAAGCTATATATACAGTATGTTATATATAGGATAAAGAGTTTACAATGGCAGCAAGCAATGATCTAAACCAGATTAAGAAAACATATGGTAACATTATCTGCCTTTTAGTTAATATGCAAAGCAAACCAGAACAGTGTTTTTTGTTCACAATAAAAAAAAACAGTAATGGACACACATTTTTCTGTTCCGGATTCTGAACAATTGACATTAAAAATGATGCTGACTATTCTTTGCTCAAACGCAGAAGCACGATTTATGGCACAATAAAGAAGATAACAGCTCAAAAGATGAGACAAGAACTGAAAGCATGAAGTGGCATTTACTCCCTGAGAATGACAGGCAATCCAAACCAGTGCCGTTGCCTAAACTCTCCCTAGGCAAAATATTGACTACTGAAGGAGTTTAAGGCTAGACACTAACCACTGGCCCTCTCCACATTCCGAATATAATCTTGAACGTAAACACCAAACTCAACAAGCACAAACCAGTTCTCATAAACGCTATGTACTGCATTATATACATGTAATTGACAACAACATAACAGGTCTGTTTGTGGAATGATAATATATATATATCTTTAATCAAGCATAAATGACCTATGGTCTATCTTGTGACCGCGTATTAATGCTTCATACATTATATACATTAAGAAAATATTTTTTTTCACTCAGTCTTCAAGTACAGTTTTACATCCATGTGACCGCACAGTGGGACCAATATCACTAAAATGTTTCCGTATGCACAGATATACGTATTACGGGCGTATTTGCAATTGGCATATATATCTTTCGAATGTCCTATTTGCAAGAAATGAGTTCGACGTGAATCGCCGTTTTTCTTCCGCGTGGCATTAAAGACGGACGTACCATGCAAATATATATATATAGTAAAGTGCATACCCTTCCGCCTTGGTCCACTATATACAAGCACATACGCAATACACTGAAGATAACAGTATGAGATTTTCAGCGGAATTACGAATTACTTAACAACCCTGACGTCTAATGTACAATTCAGAAGTCGGGACTTGCGACAACAGACTGTATCCAATGGCGGTAGTTCGAAACTCTTGCGTAAATGCCAAATTTGCCTTTCTTTCCACACCCCTCGCCGAAGGAAGTTATTCCATATATGTACCTGTAGAGAAAAAAAAGGGGAAAACATTCAGTATTTTGAGATATTATATGTTACGGTTTGATTATGGAATGTAAGGTTGAGAAATGCAACTTGAACAACGAAAGGAAGAACAAAACGAAAATAACGAAGAACTTTTCGCTTTATTGCTTCTCCATTAAAGCGAAAATGTATATTCATGTCTTTTCTTGTTCTTCCCTTCGTTATCCTACTCTCAATTTGTTCAACACGAATCCTACGCATGGT
Organism: Penaeus vannamei; assembly: GCF_042767895.1. NCBI lineage: Eukaryota > Metazoa > Arthropoda > Malacostraca > Decapoda > Penaeidae > Penaeus > Penaeus vannamei. The sequence continues at coordinate 45,569,505 of NC_091554.1, read as the reverse complement.
TTAGAATCTAAGAAGCATTGACCGGTTTTCTCACAACTACTTATAACGCGCGACTCTTACCAGCGACCATGTCTTTGGCACAGCAGGGGACCTCCGGAATCTCCCGCGCAGGAATCCACTCTGCCCTCCAGGTATCCTGCGCAGAACATGTTGGAGGTGATGTAGTAGTCTTCGTACACCGTCTCACATGCTTTGCTGGCTATGATGGGAACCTAAAAGTTGTCGAGGAGAGAGAGAAAAAAATCTGTTATGATAAACTGACAAAATGGAGTAAACCCAACTGCTATTAATATGTTTATTTACTTGATCAACCATATCTTGTCATTTTAACTGAAATTAACTACTCAAGAAGGCAACATTTATTAACATGCACTGTGTATTTCCTTCATCAACTATGCCATAACTCTCATTTCACTGCCTGAATCATCTACTGAATCATAATTATTCCGACTGCAAAAGACTTGGGTGACAACACAAAAAACACAGAATATAAGCTTGAACACGTGACGACTGAAAACGAAGCAATCTTGAAGCACCAGGTAAGAGATCTTTTTTGTGCCAGTACCTGCTAGACAGAGGCCATTGCTGGGCGAGTCTCTCTCTCTCTCTCTTTCTTTCTTTCTTCTTTCCTCCTTCAGAAATGCGATTAACAGATACTCGTAAATGGATATTAATACTCATGAAATAGATCATTATTATGTATTGTTCGTGCCGTGTGGATATGGTTGCTTCATTTTAAAAATTGAATGTTTGTTTTAAGGAATGTGCCATCACTCTGTCTGTGCTTGTCTATCTGTGCCATATGTGTCTCCCTTTCTTATTTTGGGCTTTTGTTATTTTTCTTGTTTTCCAATCTTTATTATCTGTCCATTCCCTGTTTCTTTTAATCTTTTTTTTTCTTTGCACTCCCTCTCTGTTCTTCTTAAGTCTATCTGCCCCTCCTCCTCTCCCACTCTCTCTCTCTCTCTCACACACACACACTCTCTCTCTCTCCCTCGCTCTCTCTCTCTCTCTCTCTCTCTCTCTCTCTCTCTCTCTCTCTCTCTCTCTCTCTCTCTCTCTCCCTCTCCGTCTCTATCTCTCTCTCACTCCCTCCCTTCTTCCCTCTCCCTCCCTTCTTCCCTCTCCCTCCCTTCTTCCCTCTCCCTCCCTTCATTCCTCTCCCTCATTTCCTACCTCCCACCCTCCTCTCCCTCCTCCAATCCTCCCTCTCCCTTCCTCCCTCCTTATCTCTCTTTCTCCCTCCCTCTCTCTTCAATCCTCACTCTACCTTTCTCTCCCTCCTTCCCTTCTTCC
>NC_091554.1:45555709-45563209 GCF_042767895.1 Penaeus vannamei | reverse complement strand
AACACCTAATAAACAAACCAATTAAAAAAAAAAAATTATCCCTCTCTCTCTCTCACTCTCTCTCTATCGCTCTCTCTCTCTCTCTCTCCCCTCCTCTCTCTCTCTCTCTTTCTCTCTCCCTACCCCTCTCCCCAATTTCCCTCCCCCCTCCCTACCCCACCCCCTTCCTCCCCCTCTCCTCTCCCCCCACCCCCTACCCCTCCCTCCCTCCTCCACCCCTCCCTCTCCCTCTCCCTCCCTCCCTCCCTCCCCCTTCCCTCTCCCTCCCACCCTTCCCCCATCCCACCCTCCTCCCTCCCCCCACCCTCCCTCCCACCCCCTCCCCCTCTCCCTCTCTCCCTCTCTCCCTCTCTCACCGTTACTCCCGGTCGTCTGGTGCTTCCTGGGGTGGTTCTCTCTCTCCCTCTCCCCCTGTCTCCTTCCCCCTCTCCTCCCTCCCTTCCCCCCTCCCTCTCCCCTCACCCTCTCTCCTCTCTCTCTCTCTCACCACGTTAGCTCCCCGCTCGTCTGGGTGCTTCTTGGGGTGGTTCTCTCTCTCCCTCTCCTCTCCCCCTCTCCCTCTCCCTCCCATCTCCCCCTCCTCCCTCCCCCTTCCCCACCATCTTCCCTCTCCCCCTCCCCCCTCTCCCTTCCTCCCTCTCTCCCTCTCTCACTCGTTACTCCTGCTCGTCTGGTGCTTTCCTGGGGTGGTTCTCTCTCTCTCCCTCCCTCTCCTCCCATCTCCCTCCCATCTCTCCCTCCTCCCCTTCCCTCCACCCCTCCCTCTCTCCCTTACCCCTCTCCTTCCCTCATCACTCTCTCTCCTCTCCCCTCTCTCCCTCTCTCACCGCTTTCTCACTCCCGGTCGTCTGGTACGCTTCTTGGGGTGGTTCTCTCTCCTCCCTCTCCCCTCTCCCTCCCTCTCCCTCTCCCTCCCATCTCTCCCCCTCTCCCTCCCCCTTCCCCACCACCTCCTCCTCCTCCCCTCCCCTTTCCTCTCCCTTCCTCCTCTCTCCCTCTCTCACCGTTACTCCCGCTCGTCTGGTGCTTCCTGGGGTGGTTCTCTCTCTCCTTCCCTCTCCTCTTCTCCCTCCCATCTCCCCCTCTCCCTCCCCTTCCCCACCCCCCTCCCTCTCCCCCTCTCCCCCTCCCTTTCCCCCATCACTCTCTCCCTCTCCCTCTCCCTCTCTCACCGTTACTCCCGCTCTGTCTGGTGCTTCCCTGGGGTGGTTCTCTCTCTCTCCCTCTCCCCCTGTCTCCCTTCCCTCCCTCCCTCCTCCCTTCCCCCCTCCTCTCTCCCCCTCACCCTCTCTCCCTCTCTCTCTCTCAGCCGTTACTCCTGCTCGTCTGGTGCTTCTTGGGAGTGGTTCTTCTCTCTCCTCTCCTCCTCTCCCTCTCTCCCTCTCCCTCTCCCATCTCCTCCCTCTTCCTCCCCCTTCCCACCCCCACCACCTCCTCTCTCCCTCCTCCCCTCTCCCTCTCCCTTCCTTCCTCTCTCACCGTTACTCCCGCTCGTCTGGTGCTTCCCTGGGGGTGGTTCTCTCTCTCTCCCTCTCTCTCTCTCCTCCCCATCTCCCTCTCTCTCCCCCTTCCGCCACCCCCTACCTCCCTCTCTCCCCCCCATCCCACCCCCTACCCTCTTTCCTCTCCCTCTCTCCCTCTCTCCCTCTCTCACCGTTACTCCCGGTCGTCTGGTGCTTCCTGGGGTGGTACCGGCTCCTCCGATACCACTTCTCGCACAGGGACCCCTCGACGTAGCAATAGGCTTCCTCGTTGACCACGCTCCCGCCACAGAACAAGGGGTATTTGCAGGATCTGAGGGAAGGGGGGGTTGTGCGTGAGAGAAAGGGGTTGTTGGTGTTGTTGTTGTTATTGTTGTTGTTGTTGTTGTTGTTGTTGTTGTTATTGTTGTTACCATTATTGTTGTTAGCATTATTATCATTATCACTATTATTATTGTTGTTGTTGTTATTATTACTATTATTAATATCATCATTATTATTATCATTATTATTATCATTATTATTATTATCATCATTATTATCATCATTACTAATATTATTATTATTATCATTACTAATATTATTATTATTATCATAATTATTATAATTATTATTATCATTATTATTATTAATATCATTATTGTTAATAAGTTTTGGTTAGGGTTGAAGGTTAGAAATGGTTAGGTTATTAGGTTAGGGTTAGGTTAGAAGATTAGGCTAGGCTAGGTTAGGCTTAGGTTAGGTTTAGGTTAGGCTGAAGTGAGCTGAAGCTAGGTTAGGCATAGCTAGGCTAGGGTATGAAGAAGCTAGGCTAGGTTAGGAATCAAATTAGGTTAGGTTAGGGTTAGGGTTAGGGCTAGGCTAGGCTAGAAGCTAGGCTAACTGAAGCTAGGCTAGGTTAGATTAGGTTAGTTACAGGTTAGTGCTTGGCTAAGCTGAAGGCCAAGTTAGGTTGAGTAGGCTAGAAGCTGGGGCTAGGTTGAGCTAGCTGAGGCTAGGTTGGAGGTTAGGCTAGGCTAGGCTAGGTTAGGTGAGGCTAGGCTAGGGCTAGGCTAGGCTAGAGCTGGGCTAGGCTAGGCTAGTTAGTTAGGTTAGGGTTAGGTTAGGCTAGGCTAGGCTAGGGCTGAGGCTGGAGGCTAGGCTGAGCTGGGCTAGGCTAGGCTAGGCTAGGGTTAGGTTAGGTTGTTAGGCTAGGCTAGGCTAGGTTAGAAGAACTGAGGCTGAGGCTGACAGAATTGAAAGCTAAACTGGAATTTAAAGGTTAGAAAATAGGCTAGGCTGGGACAAGGTTAGGGTTAGAAGTTAAGGTTAGGTTAGGCTGAGGCTAGGCTGAGGCTAGGTTAGGATTAGCTAGGCTAGGCTAGGCTAGGTTAGGGTTAGGCTAGGCTAGAAGGGCTGAAGTATAGATTAGGTGGAATTGGGTTAAAAGGTTAGGCTAGAGCTGGGCCAAGTTTAGCTAGGCTAGGTTAGGTCAGGCTAAGCTAGGCTAGGCTAGGTCAGGTTAGGTCAGGTCAGGTTAGATTAGGTTAGGTAAGGCAAGATATGAAATATACTAAATCAAATGTTGAAATACTGTATTTTTTAAATATAATCATATTTTTCTCAAAAGATGCATTTCATAGTCCAGAAATGTCCGTTATTATAATGTTTTTTTTTAGGTGTAATTTTAAGTATTCTAAATATAAAGAGACAGATCGATTTTTTTATTTTGTAATGTATAACTTTCCATCAAACCTGAAAATACTGGGGGATCTCAAGGGATTACGACCCTAAATATATATCTGCTTTCTTAAGGGCATTCATCAATATTCTATATATAATTATATGCTATAATCATATAATAATTATATACTATATATAATTATATTTATATACACACACATTCATACATTCATACACACACACACACACACACACACACACACACACACACACACACACACACACACACACACACACACACACACACACACACACACACACACACGCACCCACACCCACACCCACACACACACACGCACACACACATATATCCCAGGCCTCCACTTCAGAAGCACCGACCTGTATCTCCTGGTCAGACACGACCTGCTGCAGGCGGACCATCGGGACCACCTTGTGTAGAACATTGAGTTGAAGTTGAGCAGCACCCTCATGTCGTTCCTCGGAGGCTGTCGGGTGAATTCCTCGGGTTTGATGATGTGGAAGGGGCGGCGGCCAGAGCACCTCCCGCCGCGGCAGCTCCTCTCCTCCTGAAGGGGCCGGAGGAGGGGGTGGTTAGGTTGAGGGTTTGGGGGTGTTGGGGTGGGGGAGGGGTGGAGGTGGAGGTCGGGGAGGGTTATTGGGGATGTGGGGGTGAGAGGAGGATGGGGTTTGGGGGTTTGGGTGCGTGGGTGGGGGTGGTTGGGTTTGTGGGTGGGTGGATGTGTGTGTGTGTGTGTGTGTGTGTGTGTGTGTGTGTGTGTGTGTGTGTGTGTGTGTGTGTGTGTGTGTGTGTGCGTGTGCGTGTGCGTGTGTGTGTGTACGCGCGTGCGTGCATTCGTGCGTGTGTGTGTGAGTGAATGTATGTCTGCATCTGTACGTGTTTATACGGAGAGAGAAAATAAAAATAAAATAACCATAAAACTCATATCACCAACACACCCCACTCCGCCCACTCCCGCCCACCTACCTTGAGGAGCGCGGTGCCGCACACGGCCGGAACCCGACACGACCTCTGCCGTCTCTGCCTGCAGCGGCGGGAGCAACGCGACCACTTCGTCCACTGCGAGTACAGGCCGCCCTGCAGGTCAGCCAGGTCGCCGGGGACACTGCTGCTCACGCGGGAGGCGCCGGAACCCGACCCGCCGTCCAGCACCGCCCGGGACTTGCTGCCGGACTCTGCGGGGGGGGAGGCAGGGGGGGGAAGTTCATATAGCTCTTTGGGATTCTAAATAAGGCTAGGATGGGGGGGGAGGCTCTTAAATTAGGCTAGGGTGGGAGGGGTTCTTAAGTAAGGATAGAGTGGGAGGGCTCTTAAATAAGGGGTTGGGTGGGGGGGGGGCTTAAGTAAGCGCTAGGGATGGGGGGGCCCTTAAATCAGGCTAGAAAGGGAGGGCCCTTAAATATGGATTGGGTGGGAGGGCCATTAAATAAGGCTAGGATGGGGGGGGGGGGGGGCTTGAATTAGGCTATGGTGGGAGGGGCCCTTGGGTGAGAGGGCGCTTAAATAAGGGTTGGGTGAGAGGGCCCTTAAATATGAATTGGGTGGGAGGGTCCTTAAATAAGGGTTAAAGGGGGAAGTGCCCTTCAATAAGGCTAGAGAGGGAGAGTCCTTAAATAAGGGGTGGATTGGAAGGCCCTTAAATAAGGCTAGGGTGGGAGAACACCTAAATAAGGCTATGGGTGCGAGGGCCCCTAAGCAGGGCTTTCGGTAAAAGGGCCCCTATAAATAATACCATAATTGGGAACCCCCCGTAAGTAAGGACCTTAAGTGGGAGAAAACTAAAATACAAATAAAAGATAAAAATAATGAAAAGACAGAGAGAAGAAATAAACAGAAGATAAAAATAACGAAAACAGAGAGAGAGAAGACAAACAGAAAATAAAAAACAACGAAAACAGAGACAGAAAAAAACACAAATATAAAAACAACAAAAACAGACACAAAAAAACAGAAAATTAAAAAACAATAAAAAACACAGAGAGAAAGAAAACAAACAAACAAACAAACAAGAGAAGGACTAACCCCCAAGACCGAGAGCCAGAGCGCCAAAGAGCCAGAGCGCCAGAGAGCCAAAGAGCCAGAGCGCCAAAGAGCCAGAGAGCCAAAGAGCTAGAGAGCCAAAGAGCCAGAGCGCCAAAGAGCCAGAGAGCCAGAGCGCCAGAGAGCCAAAGAGCTAGAGAGCCAGAGCGCCAAAGAGCAAGAGAGCCAAAGAGCCAGAGCGCCAAAGAGCCAGAGCGCCAAAGAGCCAGAGAGCCAAAGAGCTAGAGAGCCAAAGAGCCAGAGCGCCAAAGAGCCAGAGAGCCAAAGAGCCAGAGAGCCAAAGAGCTAGAGAGCCAGAGCGCCAAAGAGCCAGAGAGCCAAAGAGCTAGAGAGCCAAAGAGCCAGAGAGCCAGAGCGCCAAAGAGCCAGAGCGCCAAAGAGCTAGAGAGCCAAAGAGCCAGAGCGCCAAAGAACCAGGGAGCCAAAGAGCCAGAGAACCAAAGAGCCAGAGCGCCAAAGAGCCAGAGAACCAGAGCGCCATAGAGCCAAAGAGCCAGAGCGCCAGAGAACCAAAGAGCCAGAGCGCCAAAGAGCCAGAGAGCCAAAGAGCTAGAGAGCCAAAGAGCCAGAGCGCCAAAGAGCCAGAGAGCCAGAGCGCCAGAGAGCCAAAGAGCTAGAGAGCCAGAGCGCCAAAGAGCTAGAGAGCCAAAGAGCCAGAGCGCCAAAGAGCCAGAGCGCCAAAGAGCCAGAGAGCCAAAGAGCTAGAGAGCCAAAGAGCCAGAGCGCCAAAGAGCCAGAGAGCCAAAGAGCCAGAGAGCCAAAGAGCTAGAGAGCCAGAGCGCCAAAGAGCCAGAGAGCCAAAGAGCTAGAGAGCCAAAGAGCCAGAGAGCCAGAGCGCCAAAGAGCCAGAGCGCCAAAGAGCTAGAGAGCCAAAGAGCCAGAGCGCCAAAGAACCAGGGAGCCAAAGAGCCAGAGAACCAAAGAGCCAGAGCGCCAAAGAGCCAGAGAACCAGAGCGCCATAGAGCCAAAGAGCCAGAGCGCCAGAGAACCAAAGAGCCAGAGAACCAGAGCGCCAAAGAGCCAGAGAACCAGAGCGCCAAAGAGCCAGAGAACCAGAGAGCCAGAGCGCCAAAGAGCCAGAGAACCAGAGCGCCAAAGAGCCAGAGAACCAGAGCGCCAAAGAGCCAGAGCGCCAAAGAGCCAGAGAGCCAGAGCGCCAAAGAGCCAGAGAACCAGAGCGCCAAAGAGCCAGAGAGCCAGAGCGCCAAAGAGCCAGAGAACCAGAGCGCCAAAGAGCCAGAGAACCAAAGAGCCAGAGCGCCAAAGAGCCAGAGCGCCAAAGAGCCAGAGTGCCAAAGAGCCAGAGAGCCAAAGCGCCAGAGAGCCAAAGAGCCACAGAGTGCCAAAGAACCAGAGAGCCACAGAGTGCCAAAGAGCCAGAGAGCCAAAGAACCAGAGAGCCAAAGAGCCAGAGTGCCAAAGAGCCAGAGAGCCAAAGATCCAGAGAGCCAAAGAGCCAGAGCGCCAAACAGCCAGAGTGCCAAAGAGCCAGAGAACCAAAGAGCCAGAGCGCCAAAGAGCCAGAGCGCCAAAGAGCCAGAGAGCCAAAGAACCAGAGCGCCAAAGAGCCAGAGCGCCAAAGAGCCAGAGAGCCAAAGAGCCAGAGCGCCAAAGAGCCAGAGCGCCAAAGAGCCAGAGCGCCAAAGAGCCAGAGTGCCAAAGAGCCAGAGAGCCAAAGCGCCAGAGAGCCAAAGAGCCACAGAGTGCCAAAGAACCAGAGAGCCACAGAGTGCCAAAGAGCCAGAGAGCCAAAGAACCAGAGAGCCAAAGAGCCAGAGTGCCAAAGAGCCAGAGAGCCAAAGAACCAGAGAGCCAAAGAGCCAGAGTGCCAAAGAGCCACTTACCTGGAGCGACGGTGAGGTAGTGGGCCCCGTGATGAGGCCGATGACTCCTGCCTTCTGTGGGTCCGTTGATTTCGTTGGGCTGCGGGAAGGAGGTCTCAGGTTCAGGTTCAGATTCAGGTTCAAATTCAGGTTCAGATTTATATTTATTTATTTCAGGTTCAGGTTCAAATTCAGGTTCAGATTCAGGTTCAGATTTATATCGTTTATTTAGGGAAAGAAGGAGTACGGAGGAGTAAAAAGTGAAAAAAATGATACATATATGGCTGCGGGAAGGACGTCTCAGGTTCAAATTCAGGTTCAGGTTCAGGTTCAGATTCAGATTTATATCGTTTATTTAGGGAAAGAATGAGTATAGAGGAGTAAAAAGTGAAAAAAAATGATACATATATGGCTGAGGGAAGGAGGTGTCAGATTCAGGTTCAGATTTATATA
>NC_091554.1:45543209-45550709 GCF_042767895.1 Penaeus vannamei | reverse complement strand
AGTGTGTGTCCTTTATCACGTGCGTGTGTTTTTTTCGTGTAGGTATGTGCGTGTTTTATTACGTGTGTGTGCGTCTTTTTCTTAGTGTCTGTGCTTTATCACGTGCGTGTGTGTTTTTCAGTGTCGGTGTGTGCGTGTTCTATTACGACTGAGTGTGTGTGTGTGTCCGCTTTACCACGTACGTGTGTGCTTTTCAGTGTGGGTGCGTGCGTGTTCTATTACGTCTGAGTGTGTGTGTGCGTGCGTGTTCTATTACGTGTGAGTGTGTGTGTGCGTGCGTGCATGTGGATCGGTTATCACTTCAGCTAATTCATAAGACCTTGATGGTGAACATGAGATAATTATATATGAAGATTCTCGGCAAGATATGCCATATTTGGAAGTTCTCCTAATTTCTCATAATCGTTCTTCTAATTTTAAGTTTCCTAACTGAATATATATTGATTTTGATTCTAAATAATTTATTTTTCAATGAAAACAACAACAACCATATATGATATGATACTTTGTATTTATTTATTTATACAGTACTATGAATGTTAATGATAAATAAAAGAAAAAAATTTTGGAAAGGGATACTTCTGACGGTGATGATAATGATAAAAGTAATAACCATTATCAACAATAATAATAGCACTAATAATGAAAGTAGAAGCAGTTGTAATAACAGCAAAAATAACGATGGTAAATGCACAGATTACAATGACAAATAATAATGATAGTAGTAGTAGTAGCAACAGCAGCAGCAGCAGTAGTAGTAGTAGTAGTAATAGCAATAGTAATAGTAATAGTAATAGTGATAGTAGTAATAGTAGTTGCAGTAGTATTAGCAGTAAAAGTAATAGTAGTTGCAGTAGTATTAGCAGTAAAAGTAATAAGTGTAATAATAATGATAAAGTAATGATAATAAAAATGATAATAAAAAGGATAATAATGACAACAACAACAATAACAATAATAATAAAAGTGATTATACCAACAGCAAGAACAGTAATAATAATTATGATAATGATGGAAATAAACATGACAAGCACAAAACAAAAACAGAGGAAGCTGCAATAACAAGAGAACCAATAAGGCTGTCACCAACACCAGCAGCCATAATAATAATGTAACCATTCTCTTAATCCCTATCATTATCACTTCTTTTTTCCTCTCTCTCTCTCTCTTTCTCCTCCCCTTCCCTCCATTTTTTTTTCTCTCTCGCAGCACCTCATTAACCTACATACTCTGGGTGTGAAGTTTTGACTCCCAGACCTCACGTGAAGCAATGTCATTCACCCCTACTAACAAGTGGGGTCATAGGGGGATCTCCCTTTCCCTCGAGAGAATCCCAGGGAAAAGAAGTGGAAAAGGAAAAGGTCAAGTCAAAATCTGCAAAAGGACAGATAAAGATGAAAAAGACAAAGGAAAATTGAAGATTAAGATAAAGTTGGTAAAGATCAAAGAATGAAAAGGTTGAGATAAAGTTGATAAACGTAAAGATAAAGATAAAACAAAAACAAAGGAAAGTTGAAGAAAAAAGAGGTAAAGATAATAACGGTTACAGGAAAACAAACTCTTTTACAGTAATTCGAAGAGATAAGGAGAGAGCGAAGTGAAATAATGAGAGAGATGGCAAAAAGGAGTTACATTAAATTACGAAAAACTAAGAAAGACAGAAAGGAAAGCCGAGAAACATAGAAAGACAGAGAGGAAAGCCGAGAAACATAGAAAGACAGAGAGGAAAGCCGAGAAACATAGAAAGACAGAGAGGAAAGCCGAGAAACATAGAAAGACAGAGAGGAAAGCCGAGAAACATAGAAAGACAGAGAGGAAAGCCGAGAAACATAGAAAGAAAGGAAAGCCAAGAAACATAGAAAGACAGAGAGGAAAGCCGAGAAACATAAAAAGACAGAAAGGAAAGCCGAGAAACATAGACAGAAAGGAAAGCCGAGAAACATAGAAAGACAGAGAGGAAAGCCGAGAAACAGATAGACAGAAAGGAAAACCTTCTGAGGAAAAACGAAAGGCGGGTAAACGTGACACAACGTCGACGAAGAGATCTTTTACAGTACACCGTGGGGTCTATATGGGCTATAATGGAGGCTGGGGGTCGAGGGGTACGACCAAGGAGGATGGGGATCGGGGGTAGGAGCAAAGGGGAAGGAGCTAGGGAGTAGGAGGAAGGAGGATGGGGGTAGGGGGAAGGAGCAAAGGGGAAGGAGCTAGGGAGTAGGAGGAAGGAGGATGGGGGTCGGGGGGTAGGAGCAAAGGGGAGGGGTGTAGGGTGTAGGGGGTAGGAGCAAGTGGGAAGGGGAGGGGGGTAGTGGGTAGGAGGAAAAGGGAGAGGGGTAGAGGGTACGTCCTAAGGGGAGGGAGTTAGGGAGTAGTGGGTAGGCGCAAGTGGGAAGGGGAAGGGGGTAGGGGGTACGTGCAAAGGAGGATGAGGGTGGGGGTAGGAGCAAAGGGGGGGGGGGTAGTGGGTAGGAGCAAAGGGGAGGGTGGTAGGGGGTAGCAGCAAAGGGGAAGGGGATAGGGGGTGCGACCAAGGAGGAAGGGGTAGGGGGTACGACCAAGGAGGATGGGGGTAGGGGGTAGGAGCAAAGGGAAGGGGGGTAATGGATACGGGGGTACAAGCAAGAAGGCTTAATTCTGCTTTCTGGGAGAGGTCTCTTGGGATCATTTTTCTTGCCTTCGAGAGCAAGCACGGATTCGCAAGCAACACGGAAGCTACTGTAAACCCATCTCCTGTAAATAGCTTGTAAGGTCTTTCACACCAGTGGAATATCGTCGTGTTTTTTATATTTTTTTATTTTTATTTTTTTGTATGAATAGAAACCCGTCAAAAATGAGAATCCTTAATGAATCGTCAAAGAGATTTTCTTAAAAATACGTGAGAATGATATCTCTTTGTCTTCATCTTACTTGGAGATTACTTATCAAAATACTAATCATAGGTGGGTTAGATTACTTAACAAATATTGCTCATATAATAGACAGAATAACATCAAATCCTGTTTATATGTTAGACAAAATAACATCAAATCCTACTCATATAATAGACAAAATAACATCAAATCCTGTTTATATGTTAGACAAATTAGGATCAAATCCTGCTCTTATAATACACAAAATAACATCAAATCCCGCTCATATAATAGACAAAATAACATCAAATAATGTTCTTATAATAGACAAAATAACATCAAATCCTACTCACATAACATGCCAAATCATTCACCAAATCCGACTCATACAATACTCTAAACTACTTACCAAATTCCCCTCATACAACAGACTAAACAACACCAAATCCTGCTAACCTAAGACTAAATAAAAAGAAACAAAACAACAAAAAAAGAAGGAAAAGAGTTACAGAGCCAGGACAGGTCTTGCCGCCAGAACCAGGAAGCAGAGGCGGTGTTTAGCGACATAACATTCTAGACCCCATGTTGATTTGCTGAACGAAAATGTATGTATGTACGTGTGTTTGAAGAGTGAGCTTGATCCCGAATTTCAAGGAGGATCGATCGTGTAAACTGTATTACTTTACGAGGCTGAAAACTAACTGGTCAGAATTATGATATTAATGATGATAACAATGTTAATAGCAATGATTTTAATGATGATGATGATGGTGATGATGGTGATGGTGATGATGGTGATGGTGATGATGATGGTGATGATGATGATGATGATGATGATGATAATAATAATAATAGCATTATTAATGATAATGATAATGGTAACAACATTGATAATGATAATAATAACAATAACAGTAATAGCTATAATAATAATGACAATAATACATTATATAATATATATATAATATATATATATTATATATATATAATATATATAATAATAATAATAACAATAATAACAAGAAATCATTAACTGCAATAAAAAAAAAAAAAAATAATAATAATGACAACATCCAAAAATACGCCAAACAATCTTGATCCAATCACCCAACAGCCAATCACCTCAACAACCAATCACATCAACAGTCAATAACCCAACAGCCAATCGCCCAACAACCAATCACATCAACAACCAATCACCCAACAACCAATCACCTAACAACCAATCACATCAACAGCCAATCACATCAACAACCAATCACCCAACAACCAATCACCTAACAACCAATCACCCAACAGCCAATCACCTAACAACCAATCACCCAACAACCAATCACCTAACAACCAATCACCCAACAACCAATCACCTAACAACCAATCACCCAACAGCCAATCACCCAACAGCCAATCACCCAACAACCAATCACCTCAACAACCAATCACATCAACAACCAATCACATCAACAACCAATCACCTCAACAACCAATCACCCAACAACCAATCACCCAACAACCAATCACATCAACAACCAATCACCCAACAGCCAATCACCCAACAACCAATCACCCAACAACCAATCACATCAACAACCAATCACCCAACAGCCAATCACATCAACAACCAATCACATCAACAGCCAATCACATCAACATCCAATCGCCCAACAACCAATCACATCAACAACCAATCACATCAACAACCAATCACCCAACAGCCAATCACCCAACAACCAATCACCCAACAACCAATCACATCAACAACCAATCACCCAACAACCAATCACATCAACAACCAATCACATCAACAGCCAATCACATCAACAACCAATCACCCAACAACCAATCACATCAACAACCAATCACCCAACAGCCAATCACATCAACAACCAATCACCCAACAACCAATCACATCAACAACCAATCACATCAACAACCAATCACCCAACAACCAATCACATCAACAACCAATCACCTAACAACCAATCACATCAACAACCAATCACCTAACAACCAACCACATCAACAACCAATCACCCAACAACCAATCACCTAACAAACAATCACATCAACAGCCAATCACCCAACAGCCAATCACATCAACAACCAATCACCCAACAACCAATCACATCAACAACCAATCACCTAACAACCAATCACATCAACAACCAATCACATCAACAACCAATCACCCAACAACCAATCACCTAACAACCAATAACCCAACAACCAATCACCTAACAACCAATCACATCAACAACCAATCACCTAACAACCAATCACATCAACAACCAATCACATCAACAACCAATCACATCCCCCTGCATCCAACACTCCATCCAACCCCGTCAATTACACAATAGGTTAACCAGCACTCACGATCCTGGCCGTCCATCTGTGAACTACCAAGAGCACCAAAATATTTCAATTAAGCCTGAACTGATGGCGACAGAGGAACGCAGCTGGTCAACCGTTCACTGAGGTCATGCAGGGAGGAGGTGGAGGAGGAGGGAATAGGAGAGGAGAGGTGAAGGGAGGGGGGGAGGGAGGGAACAGGAGAGGTGAAGGAGGGGGGAGGAGGGAACAGGAGAGGTGATGGGAGAGGGAGAGAGGGGGAAAGGGAGGGAGGAGAGGGGAAGGAAGGGAGGAGAGGGGGAGGAGAGGAAGGGAGGGGGGAGGGGGAACAGGAGAGGTGACGGGAGAGGGAGAGGGGGGAAAGGGAGGAGAGGGGGAGGGGGAGAAGGGAAGGGAGGGGGGAGGAAGGGAAAGGGAGGGAGGAGAGGGAGAGAGGGGGAAAGGGAGGGGAGGAGAGGGGAAGGGAGGAGAGAGGGGGAGGAGGGAGGGAAAGGGGGGAGGGACCGGGGGGAAGGAAGGGAGGGAGGAGAGGGGGGAGAGGGGAAGGGAGGGACCGGGAGAGGGGGAAGGAAGGAAGGAGGGAGAGGAGGGGAGGGAACAGGAGAGGAGAGGTGAAGGAAGGGGAGTGACCAGGAGAGGGGAAGGGAGGGAGGAAGGGAGGAAGGGGAGAGGAGAGGTGAGGAAAGGGGGGGAGGAGAGGGAGGGGGGCTGTTAATCACTCTATTTCTGCTTAGAGTGACGACGATGAATATCCTGGTATGCGAATCTTACACTCCTATTTCTTAACAGAAGGATTTGATGTGATTATTTTTAATTTGATATGATCATTTTTTTTATACCTCTCCTTCATCTAAATTATCTCATCCTCTATCACCGATGCTGGGTAAGTGATTTGGTCCTAAGAATGATTCATCTATAAAACATTGGGTAAGCATTGCCTCATAGAAACTGTTGATTTATATTATAAAATAATTAACCTGAACCGTGTTTTCTGCCATAATTATAAAAGTAATTACTGAGGACCCAGTATTTTTTTTCTTTGAGAAAATTACGAAATACAATAACCAAATTACGTCCGAAATACTATATATATATATATATATATATATATATATATATATATATATATATATATATATATATATATATATATATATATAAAACGGATATCTCAAAAACGAGACAACAAAACATCAAATCTGTAATAGTACTCTCGACCCCACCCCCCACCCCCCATTACGATCAGAAAGAAAACAAACACACGATCAACTCGTACAGCATACTTAACCCCCTTAAATTTCTATTGTGCTTAAAAAAACAACAACAATTCCCCTTCGTTGCTATGTATACCGGCTTCATAACAGACAAGGCAATCGAATTTTAATATGTTTCTTTATCTTAGCGGGACGAAGGACACTTTTGTTTCTAAGCTGGGGTCGCGTTCCGAGCCATCACCTCCGGGGGCGGCTCGCTATCCCTTGACTTCGACGAGTTAAACACCCGCGGCACATTCCTATCTCTCTTTTTCTTTTTCTCTTCTTTCTCGTTCTCTTTCTTTCTTCCTGATGTTTTGTGTACCTTTATTTTTTTATTTATTTTGCTCTTTCTCTCTCTATTTCTCTTTTCTCTCTTCTCTTCTCTTCTCAATCTCTCTCTCTCTCTCTCTCTCTCTCTCTCTCTCTCTCTCTCTCTCTCTCTCTCTCTCTCTCTCTCTCTCTCTCTCTCTCTCTCTCTCTCTCTCACTCTCTCTCTCTATCTGTCTATCTCTCTCTCTCTCTCGATAATTACAAATAAAGTAGTATAGTAGAGACAAAAGTAGAATAATATAATGAAATTATCAAATTTATAAAGAGAGAGAGAGAGAGAGAGAGAGAGAGAGAGAGAGAGAGAGAGAGAGAGAGAGAGAGAGAGAGAGAGAGAGAGAGAGAGAGAGAGAGACAGAAACAGAGACAGCGACAGAAACAAATGCAAAGATAAAGAAAGAAAAAGAGACAGAGATGGGACAAAAAAAGAAGCATCAGTGTCCAATAAGTGATTGAATATCGTGTTCGAACCTCTTTACAACGCCATCGTCCAATAGGATCAGATTCTCCGTGACGTCACAGCTGGTGGACCTTCTCGGGAAAAAGTTGGAGTAGAAGTGATGAGAAAACGAGCTATTAGTAATTCAGGAATGTATATTTTTTGGAAGAGGAAAAGAGAGGTGATGATTTAAACGGCAATGCGTGGTATGTGAAGTTTCTTTTTCTCTCTCTTTGCATCTTTCTGTGATTCCTTTTCTTGTTTCTCTGTCTTTGTT
>NC_091554.1:45538209-45540709 GCF_042767895.1 Penaeus vannamei | reverse complement strand
AGAGAGAGAGAGAGAGAGAGAGAGACAGACAGACAGAGACAAACACGGAGACAGAGAGACGTAAACGGAGACAGAGATGGAGACAAAGAGACAGGCAGAGAGAAAGAAAGAAAGAAAGAAAGAAAAATAAGATAGAAAGAAAATAACGAAACGAAAGAAAATCATACCGAACCAGACAACGAAAGGGCAATGGACAACGAAGATGCTAAATATAAACACAATAAATGTCTCGATGTTGCAAGTGAGTCACAGAGCAACAGAGAAAAGCGAAGGAGAGGATTAAGGAAAGGCGGGGGTTGGCTGGGACCGAATAGGGGCAAGGGAGACACAGGTAAGTTGCAGGTAAGTTGCAGGTGTCTCGCGAGCCATATGTGTATCCTTCCTTCTCACCTACGGGTTTGTGTCTGTTTCTTGTGTCTGTCTTTGTCTCTGTCTCTCTATTTGTGTCTGTTTCTTGTGTCTGTCTTTGCCTTTCTCTCTTTATTTGTGTTTCTCTCTTGTCTCTTGTGTCTGGCTATGTCTTTCTCTCTATATTTGCGTCTATCTTGTGTCTTGTGTCTGTCTTTTTGTGTTTCTCTCTTGTGTCCGTCTGTGTCTTTCTCTCTCTATTTGTGTCTGGCTATGTCTTTCTCTCTCTATTTGTGTCATTCTCTTGTGTCTTTGTCTATGTCTTTCTCTATCTATTTGTGTTTCTCTCTTGTCTTTGTCTGTCTAAGTCTTTCTCTCTCTATTTTCTGTCTTCATCTCCCTCTTCATTCCTTTTTTATTCTTGGTACAGTCAGATAAAGACAATAATGATAATGATCATAATAATAATAATAATAATAATGGTGATAATAATAATGATAATAATAATAGTGATAATAATAATGATATCAAAAGTTTTAATAATAATAATAATAATAATAATAATAATAATAATAATAATAATAATAATAATAATAATAATAATCATAATAATCATAAAAATACTAATAACAGCAATAATAATAATAATAATAATAATAATAATAATAATAATAATAATAATAATAATAATAATAATAATAATAATAATAATGATGAAAATAATAACAACTAATAATGATAACAAGAATTATAATGATAATGAAAATAATAATAACTAATAATAATAATAACAATAATTATAATTATAGTAATGGAAATAAAAATACTAAAAACAGTAATAGTAAAAACAATAATAATGATAACAAAAATCGAAGGGCTTCTGTACCCTCAGCTATACACAAAAGGTCAAAGGGTACATCCTTACCATAGAGGTCACGCAAGGTCAAGATCAACAGGAGCTTGACCCTGAAACAACACACGTGGGGAAAAAAAACGAGAGAATGTGATAAAAAAAAAAGAGAAAGAAAGAATTGGAAAAGGAGGAATAGAGAAGGGAGAGAGAGAGAGAGAAAAGGGTGGAATTAAAAGAAAATAAGTTGAGAAAGGGTGGAAAAAGAGACAAAAGAAAATTAGAATAGAGAATTTTAAAAAAAGACCCAAAGTTAATAATGCATCGAACAGCTGACCAAGCACGTAGGAGGGGGTGGGGATGGGGGTACGAGGGGAGGTGGGAGGTGGGGGTAGGGGGGAGGTAGGAGCGTGTGGGTAGGGGGGGGAGGTGGGTACGCGGGGGTAGGGGGAAGGGAGAGGTGGGTGGGTGGAGGTAGGGGTGTGTCTGGGGGTATGGGGGGAGGTGTGGGGGGGGTGAGGGATAGGTAAAAACGAGTGGGTTTAGATTAACACTTTTATATTGCTTTGACTTTAACCGTGGTCTCTGTTCGTTAAATCCTGTGCATTATTCTGGCTTAGTAATATAGATATATATTGTAATACAATTCACTGATCTTTTATTTTGAAATATGTGTATCATTGCGGTATGCGAGAATCAAAAACATTTATATAAAAAAAATCATATGTTTACGAAATACTTCAATAAACATTATAATTTGAATCATATATTTATCACTAATTTATATTCCTATTTTCTCTTTATTTTCTCACCGTAGCTTTTTAAAATATTCTTAATTAATTGGATATAATTATCTATCCAAATCATCCATTCCCATTGTCTGTCTATTTGTCTATCTATCTATTTGTCTATCTGTCTATGCATTTATCTATCTGCTTATGTATTCATCATAATCTTGTTAATCTATTCATGTCTAGCTAATTTATGTATTTATTAATTCATATATATATATACCTATTCATTCCTTTATCTATTTACCTATCTATCATCCATCTACGTTATCCATTCATTTCTTTATTTGTCTATGCAATTCATCATAATCACGCATTTTTTTTAAGCTCCCCGCCCACACCCCCACGCCCACACACACATTAGTGGGCGTGGTGGGCTTCTGAGATCGGGTGGGCGTGGTGACGTCACGAATCCAGGATGGGCGTGGGTCACTCGTTTTAGGGCAGGTGGGTAAGGCGGTGAGTCATGCCGGGCTTAAGATTAAACCTTATTCGTGTGTGTGAGTTGTGT
>NC_091554.1:45530709-45533209 GCF_042767895.1 Penaeus vannamei | reverse complement strand
CTCCTCCCTCCCTCCATCCTTCTCCTTTCTTCCCTCTCCTCCCCCTATCCTCCTTCCCTCCCTTCCTCCTCTCTTCCTCCTTCCTCCCTACTCCCTCCTTCTCACCCCATCCCCCCCATCCATCCCTTCTCCTCGCTTCCTCATCTCTCCCCATCCACCTCCTCCCCCCCCATCCACCTCCCTCCCATCCCCATCCTCCCCCTTCCTCCCCCTTATCCTCCACCCTCTCCCTCCCTTCCTCTCCCCCCGCCACACTCCCCCCGGAGATGAAAACCAACCCCCCCCTACCCTCCCACCCCTATCCCTACCCTCACCAGATGTGGCATTGCTCTCGCCTTGATGACATGTCTGATGCGTATGACATGCAGGGGGTTGACATGTCTGATAATCGTATTGTTAAATGGAATTACATATGGTTCCGTTTTTTTGTAAGAAAGGGGTATTGGGGGGGTTGTGTTGTAAGGGATGGAGGGAAGGAGGGAGGGAAGGAGGGAGGGAAGGAGAGGGAGGGAAGGAGGGAGGGAAGGAGGGAGTTGGGGGAGGGGGAAGGAGGGGGGTTGTCTTGTAAGGGATGGAGGGAAGGGAGGGAGGGAAGGAGAGGAGGGAAGGGAGGGAAGGAGGGAAGGAAGGAGTAGGGTAGGGGAAGGAGGTGGAGGAGGAATGAAGGGAGGGGGAGGGGAGAGGGAGGGAAGGGAGGGAGGGAGAGGGGTTGTAAGGGATGGAGGGAAGGAGGGGTGAGAGGAGGAAGGAGGGAGGAGGGAGGGAGGGGAGGGAGGGAGGGAAGGAGGTGGTTGGAGGGAAGGGGGAAGGGGGTGGAGGGAAGGGAAGGAGGGGGGAGGGGGGAGGGGGAGGGAGGTGGAGGGAGGGAGGGAGGAGGGGAGGGAGGAGAGGAGGAAGGAGGGAGAGGAGAGGGAGGGAGGGAGAGAGAGAGAGAGAGAGAGAGAGAGAGAGAGAGAGAGAGAGAGAGAGAGAGAGAGAGAGAGAGAGAGAGAGAGAGAGAGAGAGAGCGAAGAGAGACAGAGAGACAGAGAGACAGACAGACAGACAGACAGAGAGAGACAGACAGCAGAGACAGAGAGAGAGAGAGAACGAAAAAGAAAAAAAAAGAAAGATCGCGAAAAAAAAGAGACAAAGAGAAAAAAAAAGAAAAAAAAACAAACAAAACAAAAAGGAAAAGCAAGAAAGAGGAAGAAAAAAAAGAGAGAAAAAAACAAAAAAGGAAAGAGGAAAAGCAAG
Source organism: Penaeus vannamei (assembly GCF_042767895.1). Lineage (NCBI taxonomy): Eukaryota > Metazoa > Arthropoda > Malacostraca > Decapoda > Penaeidae > Penaeus > Penaeus vannamei. The sequence continues at coordinate 45,531,973 of NC_091554.1, read as the reverse complement.
AAAGAGGAAGGCGGCAGCAATGGCTCTCCAGGCTCTCCTCAGAAACTGGGTGGGTATCCTAGAGAATAGGGTGCAGAGGTTGGTTTAGTAAGGTGACGCCGATTTTCCCAGCTGTGACCCCGCGGACAGTGCGGTTGGGTGCTGAGAAGGTGGGAGGTGCAGAGGGTGGGCTTGGGCGGGGATGTGTGAGAGGGGAGCACCTGCAGAGGGTGGGGTTTGGGTGAGAGTGGGTGGTGGAGCTGCAGGGGTGGGTTGGGGGAGAGTGTGGGGGAGCTGCAGAGGGTGGGGTTGGGCGAGAGGGTAGGGGCTTGGGGGGGTGAGTTTAGGAGGAGAAGGAACATGAGGGAGCTACGGGTGAAGGGGTGGTTGGGGAGATGGTGGGTTGAGGGTGACAGGGGTGAGTTAAGGGAGAGAGGGTGAGGGAGCTGAGAGGTGAGGTTAGGGACGGGGAAAAGATGAGTTGGAGTAGCTGAGGAGAAGAGCAGAGGGTGGGTTGGGGTGGGAAAGTAGGGTAGAACAGCAGAGGGTGGGGTTGGGGGAGATGGTGGGGAGTTGCAGAAGGTGGGTTAAGGAGCAGAGGGTGGGGTGGGACGTGGTGGGTTGGGGGAAAGGGTAGGTGCTGAGTAGCTGAACAGAGGGTGGGTTGGGGGTGGGAGAGAGTAGGGTGGGAGCAGAGGGTGGGTTGGGGATGGGTCAGTGGTGGATTGCAGAGGGTGGGTTAGGGGTGGAGAGGTAGATGTGGGTTAAGCTGCAGAGGGTGGGTATAGGGGAAGGAGGTGGGAGTTGGGTGCAGAGGAATTAGGTTGGGGAGGGTTGGGTAGGGAGAGACAGAGGGTAGGTTGAGGTTGGAGAAGAGGGAAGGTGAAGGGTTGGGTTGCAGGAAGATGGGGAGAGTGCAGAGGTGGGTTGGGTGCTGAGAAGGTGGGAGGTGCAGAGGGTGGGTTGGAGGACAAGATGGGGGAGCTATGACAGCGGGTGGAGGTTTGGGGAAAAGGTGGGGAGGTGCAGAGGGTGGGTTGTGGACAGGAGAATTGGGGTGGGGAGCCTGGGACAGAGGGTGGGTTGAGGTTTGGGAGAGGGGTGGGGGAGGGACAGAGGGTGGGTTGGGGTGGGGTGGGAAAGGGGGTGGGGTGGGAGCTGCAGACAGGGGTGGATGAGGAAGGTGAGTGGAGGACAGAGGGTTGGGTGGAGTTGCAGGAGTGGTGGGGAGAGGGTGCAGAGGGTGGGTTGGGCGAGAGGGTAGGGGAGGTGCAGAGGGTGGGTT
>NC_091554.1:45523209-45525709 GCF_042767895.1 Penaeus vannamei | reverse complement strand
TTCTGCTGATAGTACTACTACTACTACAACTACTCCTAACACTATTATTACTACTAGTAATACTACTTCTGCTGCTACAACTACTACCACTACTACTACTATCACTACATCTAATACCACTGCTACTCCTACTACTGCTACTACAACGACAACTAATACTAATGATACTGATGACATCACCACTACTATTACTATATATAATGATAGTGATAATAACATTGATGACTTTATGGAAACATGTCTGTCTGTCTATAAATCTTCACACACATAAATACATATAAATGTGTTTCTTATGATAAAGGCCATTGCAATGATGATGATGATGATGATGATGATGATGATGATGATGATGATAATGATGATGATAACATTAACATAATAATAACATGATAATTTAAAAGTATAAATAAATATCACAAAATTAATAATGGAACTAATAAACACAATACTACTAATAAAAAAAACAAGTAATAGAACAGCAAAAATCACACAAAAAAACAAAGAAAACAACCAGAAAACAACAAAAAATAAAATCCAAAAGAAAAACAGCTGAAAATACAACACTTATAAGAATCACAACAGCAACAACAACAACAACAACAACAACAAATCAAAAACAGCGACAAAAGCGGTCTAACTGAGGATAGAGGAGAGGGGGGGGAAGGGGGAGGGAGGGGAGAGAGGGAGGAGAGGGAAGGGAGGGAGGGGAGGGAGGGAGGAGGAGGGAGAGGAGAGGAAGGGAAAGGAGGAAGGAAGGGAGGAGGAGGAGAATAGGCGAGGAGGAGGAGGGGAGAGGGGGGAGGGGGGGGAGAGAAAAGGAAGGAAATGAGGAGGGAGAGAAGCCAGGAAGGGAGTAGGGAAAGAGGAGAAAAAGGAGGGAGAGAGAAGAGTGAGAAAGCGAAGAAGAAGGAAAGAGGAAAAAGAAGGAAAGAGAGGACGTATAGGAGATGAGAGAGGATAGAAGATAAAAGAATTGAAGAAAGAGAAGAAGGGAAGAGAGGAAGTAGAAAGGAAGAAAGAAGAAGGGAGGAATTAGAAGACGAATAGGAAATAACAAAAGAAAAACAATAGAAAAAATTGAAGAGACAGATGGGAGAAGAAAGGAGAAGAGAGGAGGGGGAATAGATGGAAAAGAAAATGGCAGAGGACAGAAAAATGAAAGAGAGAGAAGAAGGGAAGAGAGGAAGGGGGAAGAAAGACAAATGAAGGAGAGAGAAGAAGGGAAGAGAGGAATGGGGGAAGAAGAGAGAAAAATGAAGAAGAGAGAAGAAAGAGAGAAAGAAGAACGGGGGAAGAAGACAGAAAAATGAAGGAGAGAGAAGAGAGAGATAGAAGAAGGGAATATATAGAAAGGGAAGAAGGCAGAAAAATGAAGGAGAGAGAAGAGAGAGAGAAGAGAGAGAAGAAGAGAAGAGAAGAAGAGAAGAGAGAGAAGAAGAGAAGAGAAGAAGAGAAGAGAGAGAAGAAGGGAAGAGAGGAAGAGATGAGGGGGGGAGGGGTGTGTGTGTGTGCCAGGACCTTCAGTGAACGGACGACTAAAAGTGTGAGTCACCCTCATCTTCGTTAGACTGTCGCCTACACCGCCTCACCCTTTGAAGGAATATGAGCTACGTAACTGTCTCACAGATGTTTCGCGTCCTGAGAGAACTTATGAGTAGTCGTAGGGATGGGGGGTGTTAGGAGGGGGTGTTGGGGAGGGGGTGTTAGGAAGGGGTGTTAGGAGGGGGGCGTTAAGAAAGTGTTATGAGGAGGGGGTGTTAGGAAGGTGTTAAGAGAGGGGGTGCTAGGAGGGTGTGTGTGTTAGGAGGGGGTGTTAGAAGGGGGTGTTAGGAAGGGGGGTGTTAGGAAAGTGTTAGGAAGGGGGGTGATAGGAGAGATGTACTAGGAAGGAGGTGTTATGTAGGAGGTGTTAGGAAGGGGGTGTTACAAGAAGGTGTTAGAAGGGGGGTATCAGGAATAAGACGTCAGGAAGGTGGTGTCAGAAGCGAGGTGTCAGGAGTGAGGCATCTAGAGGCTACGGTGAATGGACACGCACACACACACACAAACTCAAACACACACACACACGCACACACAAACTCAAACACACACACATACAAACAAACACACACACACACACACACACACATACAAACAAACATACACAGACACACACACACACACACACGAAAATAAATTAAATAAACACACACACACATACAAACAAACACACACACACACACACACAAACTCAAACACACACAGACACACACACACACACACACACACACACACACACACACACACGAAAATTGAATAAACACACACACACATACAAACAACATGTACACACACACACACACACAAACTCAAACCAAACACACACACACACACACACACACACACACGAAAAAACTAAATAAACACACACACACACACACACACGCACACACACACACAAAAACTAAATAAACACACACACACACACACACACACACACACACACACATGAAAACTAAAT
>NC_091554.1:45515709-45518209 GCF_042767895.1 Penaeus vannamei | reverse complement strand
AGCAACAGCGCCACAACCTCCATCACCACCAGTTCCACCACCATCACCACAAACACCACCAACACCACCTGCACCATCACCACCACCGTCACCACAAACACCACAAACACCACCACCACCACCATTACCACCAACACCACCACCATTACCACCACCACCACCTGCACCATCACCACCAGCGGCATCACCACCACCCTTTGTAAACAAAACATTTTACTTAAATACGTACGGACTTAATTGTATATTTAGTAATTTTAACGGTTTCTATTCTTTTGTTTTTTTCTTCTTGCCATTATTATTGATATTGTTGCCAGTATTATCATCACTAATGTTATTATCACCAGAATCATTATAATCATCATCATCATTATTATCAATATTATCATAGTTATTATAACTATCATTACTATCATCATTTATTACTATAATCTTAATTACTCTTATCATTATTGTGATCATTATTATCATCAGTTTGATTATTGTCATGATTGTGATCATCATTATTATGATGGTGATTGTCGTTATTCTTATAATCAATGTTATCATCATTATTGCTTTTATCACCATTATCTCTATTAATCATTATTACTATTATTATTACCATTATTAGAAATAGAAAACGGAGTCCTCTATCTCACAGAAAACGGAGTCCTCTATCTCACAGAAAACGGAGTCCTCTATCTCACAGAAAACGGAGTCCAGTACCATAGAAAACGGGTCTGTACAATAAGGCGCTTGTTACCTATTGCAGGACCGGAGAGTCGGTACAAAGAAGAAGGGCACACAGGACCTTGCAGATAACAACAGGACGCACTGATATAAAAGGACTTCTAGACAGCAAGTCCTGATATAATTCTTCGATATCCTTAGTTGGCGCTTTGGTCCTTTATTTAGGGAAGGAAGAGAGAAGGAAAATAGAAGAGATATGGCATTTTAGGAGACAGGCAGAAGAGTGAATTGGAGAAGGAAAAGAAAAGAAAAATGGAGGGTAAGTAATAAAACGAAATTGTAAAATGACAAATTGACAGTTTAAGAGATGAAAGTAAAGATAAATGAGAAAAGAATAAAAAAAAGACTAAAATATGAGCCTGTAGATAATTCTTAACATTGAAATATATAGAATTTAAAAAATGTTTTCCTTTTCTCTCTCTCTCTCTCTCTCTCTCTCTCTCTCTCTCTCTCTCTCTCTCTCTCTCTCTCTCTCTCTCTCTCTCTCTCTCTCTACTCTCTCTCTCTCTCTCTTTCTCTTTCTACTCTCTCTCTCTCTCTCTCTCTGCACCTATCTATCTCTAAAGAGCAGATTTCCCAAACCCTCTCCCTGACCCTCCCCTCCCTCCGCCTCCACCCCTCACCCCTCCCCTCTCCTCGCCCCCTCACCTTCTCCCATTTCCTCCAAAGAGAAACTAACACCAAAGACACACAGAGGAAAGGCGACAGTCTAACCCGACATACGGAACAAAACAAAAGTGCAAAAACAGCTGTTCGAACTGGTGGTTAGGAGGGAGGGGGAGGGGGAGGGAGGGAGGGTGTCTCGTTGGATTGCTGGTACGGGGGGGAAGGGAGGGGGTAAGGGGGTATGGAGGGAAGGAGGGGGGAGAGGATCGATAAAGGATTAAAGGTATTATTGATGATTATATTCTCATATTTATTTATATTTCTTCTGGACATCTGCTAAGTCCGGTTGGCTTGCTGGCGCACGGGAGAGAGAGCTAATAAATTTTGCTTGTAAGTTAATTTGATTTAGTGTCTTTGTGAAGAATGGAAAAAATCTTGGGGAGGAGTGGGAGAGAGGATGGGAGGGAGGGAGAAAGCAAGAAAAGGAGGGAAGGAGGGAGGGAGGGAAAGAAAAATGAAATGAAGGAGGGAGGGAGGGAGAAAGGGAGGGAAGGGGGGTGTGACTGAGGGAGGGAGGCAGGGAGAAAGAGGGAATAAGAGAGAGAGGGAGAGAGAGAGAGAGAGAGAGAGAGAGAGAGAGAGAGAGAGAGAGAGAGAGACAGACAGACAGACAGACAGACAGACAGACAGACAGACAGACAGACAGACAGACAGACAGACAGAGAATGTAAGCAAACATTTACGTATATATATACACACAAACCTTTATTATTCCTGTACCTTTCGTATCAAAAATTATCAAAACGAATATTCATGAAAGAGAAAGTAACAACAATAAACAGAGAAAGAAGGGAAAATAAAAAAATAAATAAAAATAAAACCCAACAAAAAACGAGAAAAATGTATGAAAATATACAAAAAACACGATAAGAATCAGAGAAAGAGGGAAAAAAATAAAATAATAATAAAAACCAACAAAAACGAGAAAAAGTAAAGGAAAATAATACAAAAAAACAAAAACAAAAACAAAAGAACGATAAAAATCAGTCTGCATGCCTTGGCCCTTCACGTCCTCAGTCACCATTAAGATTCCAAACCACGGAACCGCCAAGAGAGTTGTCGCCAGTCCGTCTTTCTCCTCCCCCCCTCCCCTCCCCCTCTCTCT
>NC_091554.1:45505709-45508209 GCF_042767895.1 Penaeus vannamei | reverse complement strand
AAAAAAAATAAATAAAAAAAAAAGTTCAGTGTAAAATGACAGTTGCGTTTTGACTGTGTTTGCGAGAGGAGGGTAGGTGGGGGGGGGAGATGGTGAGGAGGAAAGAAGAGATAAGGAGAGGAGAGAGGAGGGGAAGGGAGAAGGGAAGGGGAGAGGAAGGGGGAAGGAGGAAGAAGGAAAGAGAGAGAGAGAGAGAGAGAGAGAGAGAGAGAGAGAGAGAGAGAGAGGAGAGAGAGAGAGAGAGAGAGAGAGAGAGAGAGAGAGAGAACGAGAGAGAGAAAGAGAGAGAGAGAGAGAGAGAAAGAGAGAGAGAGAGAGAGAGAGAGAGAGAGAGAGAGAGAGAGAGAGAGAGAGAGAGAGAGAGACTTAGATAGAGAAAGAGACAGAGACAGAGACAGAGAGAGAAAGAGAATCAGAAAGAAAGAAAGAAAGAAAGAAAGAGTGAAAGAAAGAGAAAGAAAGAAAGAAAGAGAAAGAGAGATCACGTGTGTATGCGTGTATGTGTGTATCCGTGTATGTATATAACCGTGCATGTGTGTTCAACCGTAAGAGTACGAGAGTGCATGTGTATACCCAGATATCTCACTCATGTTGACCTTAAAAGTGCAATAACCTTTTATTTATTTACGTAAGTAAGGGTGGAAATTGCTCCGAAAATTTACATAAGCGAGAGTTTGTTGATATATTTTTATTACGGTTCGGGGTGGGTGTAGGACGGTTGCGGGTTAGTGTTTTTTTTACTGTTTTTTTTATAAGTGTTGCTTTGGGCAGCTTCCTGAGGCATCTTGTGAGTATGAAAAAGTGTGAGGGCAAAATAATGACAAAAATGATAGAGATAATGATAACAATGATGATGATGATGATGATGATGATGATGATGATGACGATGAGGATGATGATGATGATGATGATGATGATGATGATGATGATGATGATGATAATAATAATAATAATAATGATAATACAATAATAATAACAATAATAGTAAACATAATAATAATAATAGTAATAACAATAATAATAACAACAACAACAAAACAACAACAATAATAATACTGATAATAATAATAACTAATAATAATGATGACGATGATGTCAAAAGTTATTTTGCTTGTTTTTCTTTTATGGAATCTTCTGTCTTTTCGTTAAAAAAAACTTCCTCCTTTCCTATTCTTTCTTTCTTTGTTGTCTCACTCCCTGTTTGGCAGGATTTTCTCTTTCCTTTTCTGTCTTTACTGCTCCGTCATTATTAACCTCTTCTTTTCTTTCTATAAGCTCTTATCATCTCATGATATATTTTCCCGCGTTTTCTCTGTTCTTCTCTATCTCTCGTTCATACTTATAATCTCTTTCTGTTTGTTTTTCGGTCTCTCTGTTTCTGTTTTTATTTCTGACTCTGTCACTGTTTCTTCTTCTTCTCTCTCTCTCTCTTCCATCTCCCTCTCCCTCTCTCTCTCTCTCTTCCATCTTCTTCCCTCTTCCATCTCCCTCTCCCTCTCTCTCTCTCTCTCTCTCTTCCATCTTCTTCCCTCTTCCATCTCCCTCTCCCTCTCTCTTCCATCTCCCTCTCCCTCTCTCTTCCATCTCCCTCCCTCTCTATCTTCCATCTCCCTGTCTCCCTCTCTCTTCTTCCTTCTCCCTCTCCCTCTCTCTTCCATCACCTCCCTCTCTCTCTCCTTCTATCTCCCTCTCCCTCTCTGTCTTCCATCTCCCTGTCTCCCTCTCTCTTCCATCTCCCTCTCTCTCTATCTCTTCCTTCTCCCTCCCTCTCTCCATCACCTCCACATCTCTCTCTCCTTCTCCATTTCTTCACAACCCTCTCCCTTGATGAAGATTTAGGCAAGACCCTTGAGCGTGAGCAATCATTGCATCCCTTGACCAGCTTCGACTCAAGAGCACAAATTAACATAGATTATCTTTATTCCTATTTCTCAAAACCGTCGGAAATGGTTTGTGTTGCTCAGTGTCGCCATTTAGGGACTACGAGCTTATTTCATCTTATTTTCTTTTCGTAAATATCCCTCTTTCTTTTTTTTTCAAATAAAAAATTGTATTGGTATTTTCTCGTTTTATTTTAAAATGCTATTTGTAAAAATGTTGGAAATTGTGTGTTGTTCAGTGTCGCCATGTTGGGACTACGAACTTATTCCAGATATCATATTTTCTTCTCGTAAAATTTCCTCTTTCTTCTTTTCAACTATAAATTTCTATTGACATTTTCTCGTTTTGTATTTAGTTTCATATCTATATATCAATCAGAGGAAGAAAGTTATTCGTTCTGACTTCCTTTAATGGAAGAAAAGAAAAATGGATGCCTTGTTGTGTCTCGATCGTGTCTGGTATGTAAACAAAGATGGCGAGATATTATGCTGTACACTGAGGTTTATTCAAGAACCTTTTGCTAGTCTCCACTATCTTCAAGTGTGCGTGAGTGTTTTCGTGTACGTGTGGTTAATTACTTGTTTGTTTATGTGTGTGTTTGTTTGTTAGCTTCTTACTT
>NC_091554.1:45493209-45498209 GCF_042767895.1 Penaeus vannamei | reverse complement strand
ATAAAAAGAAATGAAGAAGGAAAAAGAAGAAAGAAGGTGGTAAGGAAAAAACGAAAGAAAAAAAACGAAAATGAAAAACATAAAAGAAAACGAAAAAAACACACACACAAAAAAAGGAGAAAGAAGAAAATAAGGAACAAAGGAACAAAAAAAGAAAAAGAAAAAAAGGCATTTTCACCGTGCTTCTGTTTCCATTCGCACTTTACACTCAAGATGTTTGTCTAATTTCCAGCTGACAAAAAAGAGAAAAAAACAAAAAAGGAATAATATAAAGACGAAAAATAAACTAGAGAGCATAGACGACGAAGAAAGAAGAAGAAAACCGAAAACGTGGAAGAAGAAAACGAAAACGTGGAAGAAGAAGTAATAAAACGTAGAAGAAAAAAGAAGAGAAACGAAAGCGTAGACGAAAAAGAACAAGAAATACGAAAACGTAGAAAAAGTAAGAAAATGTAGAAGTAAGAAAACGTAGAAGAGGAAGAAGAAAACGAAAACGTAGAAGAAATAAAAAAACGAAGAAGGAAAAAACGAAAACGTAGAAGAAAACGAAAACGAAGAAGCAAATTATGAAAACGTAGAAGACGAAGACGAAGAAGAAGAAGAAGACGAAGAAGGAAAAGAAAAGAGAGACAAGACAACCCTTTTTCTCAACATGTTCTCCTCTCCTCTTTAACACGAAGAAGAAGAAGAAGAAGGAAAAGAAAAGAGAGACAAGACAACCTTTCTTCTCAGCATGTTCTCCTCTCATCTTTAACACGCTTACTGTGTTTGTCTAATTTCCAGCTGGTATCCGAGACGACAAGCGCTCGGGCAGGGACAAGGGAGGCTGACATGACAAGCAGAAGTGAAGGCTGACATGACAAGCAGAAGTGAGGGCTGACATGACAAGCAGAAGTGAGGGCTGACATGACAAGCAGAAGTGAGGGCTGACATGACAAGCAGAAGTGAGGGCTGACATGACAAGCAGAAGTGAGGGCTGACATGACAAGAAGTAGTGAGGGCTGACATGACAAGCAGAAGAAATGAGGCTGACATGACAAGCAGAAGCGAGGGCTGACATGACAAGCAGAAGTGAGGGCTGACATGACAAGCAGAAGAAGTGAGGGCTGACATGACAAGCAGAAGCGAGGGCTGACATGACAAGCAGAAGTGAGGGCTGACATGACAAGCAGAAGAAATGAGGGCTGACATGACAAGCAGAAGTGAGGGCTGACATGACAAGCAGAAGAAATAAGGGATGACATGACAAGCAGAAGAAATGAGGGCTGACATGACAAGCAGAAGAAATGAGGCTGACATGACAAGCAGAAGAAATGAGGGCTGACATGACAAGCAGAAGAAATGAGGCTGACATGACAAGCAGAAGTGAGGGCTGACATGACAAGCAGAAGAGGTGAGGGTTGACATGACAAGCAGAAGAAATAAGGGCTGACATGACAAGCAGAAGTGAGGGCTGACATGACAAGCAGAAGTGAGGGCTGACATGACAAGCAGAAGAAGTGAGGGCTGACATGACAAGCAGAAGTGAGGGCTGACATGACAAGCAGAAGAAGTGAGGGCTGACATGACAAGCAGAAGAAGTGAGGGCTGACATGACAAGCAGAAGTGAGGGCTGACATGACAAGCAGAAGAAATAAGGGCTGACATGACAAGCAGAAGTGAGGGCTGACATGACAAGCAGAAGTGAGGGCTGACATGACAAGCAGAAGAAATGATGACTGACATGACAAGCAGAAGAGGTGAGGGTTGACATGACAAGCAGAAGAAATAAGTGATGACATGACAAGCAGAAGAAATGAGGCTGACATGACAAGCAGAAGTGAGGGCTGACATGACAAGCAGAAGTGAGGGCTGACATGACAAGCAGAAGAAATGAAGGCTGACATGACAAGCAGAAGAAATGAGGGCTGACATGACAAGCAGAAGAAATGAAACTGACATGACAAGCAGAAGTGAGGGCTGACATGACAAGCAGAAGTGAGGGTTGACATGACAAGCAGAAGAAATGAGGGCTGACATGACAAGCAGAAGAAAGGAAGGCTGACATGACAAGCAGAAGTGAGGGCTGACATGACAAGCAGAAGTGAGGGCCGACATGACAAGCAGAAGAAATAAGGGATGACATGACAAGCAGAAGAATTGAGGGCTGACATGACAAGCAGAAGAAATGAGAAATGTCTTGTAAACGAATGACGTCGTTTTGGGTAAATGGGAGAATGTTCATGTCTATTAGAGACTTTTTTTCTCTCGTTCTCTCGTTCTCTCTCTTTCTCCCTGTCTCCGTCTCTCTCTCTTTCTCCCTGTCTCCGTCTCTCTCTCTCTCTTTCTCCCTGTCTCCGTCTCTCTCTCTCTCTCTCTCCCTGTCTGTCTGTCTGTCTGCCTGTCTGTCTGTCTGTCTGTCTATCTGTCTCTCTCTCTCTCCCTGTCTGTCTGTCTGTCTGTCTCTCTCTCTCTCTCTCTCTTTTTTTTAGTTTCTCGGTATGATTGCTGGTATGTCCATTTGTATGGTTATATATGTTTTTTTTGTTTTTTTTTTTGGTCTGTTTGTCTCTGCATGGGTGTAGAAAATGTATGAATGAGAATGAAAATCTTCCCAATAAGGAAATAAATGTATTTCTGACGAAGAATATTTAAAAAACCGGTCAGATACATCTCTTGTATTGGGAAGATTTTCATTCTCATTCATACCTTTTCTACATTTGTCAACATGAATACGGTTCTGTATCTGCATGTCTGTGTTGTCTGGCTGTCTATGTCTGTCTGTCTGTCTCCCTGTCTCTGTCTGTCTCTTTGTCTCTGTCTCTCTCTCTCTCTCACACACACACACATGCACACATTCTCTCTCTCTCTCACACACACACATTTTCTCTCTCTCTCTCCCTCTCATCATATAATTACTTATCAAACATCCACGTTATGACATTGTTTCCTATCGTTATCATCATCTTTTTCGTGCAAGGCTTTCGTCAATTTATCTCTATTTACTTTCATTAGGTTTTTATTCAAGATCACGCTCATGCATCTTAGAACAATGTGATCATCTGAATTTATTTTTGCTTTAAATTTATCAGGTGGAACAAATTTATCCAAGTAGAAACTATACTGGGATTATCAATTCTTTAAATTCATATGTATACGTATACATACATACACAAAACACACACACACAAACAGACACACATACACACAAATAAACAAACACACAAACGTTCTAACAAGCAAACAAACACACACGCGTTCCAACCTAACAAACACACACGTACCAACCTAACAAATAAACACACATACGTTCTAACAAACACACACACACACGTTCCAACCTAACAAACAAACACACACACACGTTCCAACCTAACAAACAAACACACACTTTATAACAAACAAATCCACACACGCCCTAACAAACAAGTACACGCCCTAACAAACAAACACACGCCCTAACAAACAAACACGAACAAACAAATAAACACGTCCTAACAAACAAACACGTAAACACACGTCCTAACAAACACGAACAAAGAAATAAACACACGTCCTAACAAACAAACACGAACAAACAAACAAACACACAAACACAGACACGGGCCAGTCCACCCCGCCGGACATACTACAGGATTATCTTCCCTTCTCGCATCCTGCTGTCTTGGAGGCCATTTCGGGATCGCATCACCAGGGGCGTGGCGTCCGGGGCGTCATTGGCGAGGTTTTAATAGGTCTTTTACTGCCAACCCGATAGGCCCTGCGCGGGAGATGGCGAAAATTGGCGGGGAGGAAGGCGGTCTCTTCGCTACGAGTTCGTTATTTCGTTCTATTTTTTTTTTCCTTTTTAATGATATAATTATTATTGTTTTCGATGTATTTTTTTTCTTTAATATCATTATCATTATTGTTGTTGCTATTGATAGTATTATTATTATTATCATTATCACGATCATTGTTCTTCATGATTAGGTTCACTATGTGTTCGCTATCTTGTGTTCTTTATAATTTAGTTCACTCAGAGTTCGCTATCGTGTTTTTTTATAATTAGGTTCGCTACGTGTTCGCTATCTTGTGTTCTTTATGATTACGTTCGCTATGAGTTCACTATCTTGTGTTCATTGTGTTCTTTATAATTTAGTTCGTTACGTGTTCGCTATCTTGTGTTCAATATATTCTTTATAATTAAGTTCGCAACACGTTCGCTATCTTGGGTTATTTATAATTAGGTTCGCTACGTGTTCGCTATCTTGTGTTGTTTATGTTCGGATTCGCTACGTGTTCGCTATCTTGGGTTATTTATAATTAGGTTCGCTACGTGTTCGCTATCTTGGGTTATTTATAATTAGGTTCGCTACGTGTTCGCTATCTTGTGTTGTTTATGTTCGGATTCGCTACGGGTTTGTTGTCGGGTGGATTTCACTGGCGATTGGAGTGTGTAATTAACTCTTTTATGGTCTGTTTTTACCCGAATAATCGATTTTTTTTCTTGTGCCTTTTTTTTAGATCTTTTAGAATTCTAGGTATTTCTTCTTTTTTTTTGCGCACGTTTCTTTGTTTCTTTTTCTTTCTGTCTTTCTTTCCATCTCTCTCTCCCTCTTATCATCTATTTATTTATCTCGCTCTCCCTGTCTATTTCCTTCTTCCTCTTCCTTTCCCTCTCCTTTTTCCTCTCCCTCTCTCTGTCTACCTCCTTCTTCCTCTCCCTCTCCTCCTCCCTCTCTCTGTCTACCTCCTTCTCCCTCTTCCTCTCCCTCTCCTTCTCCCTCTCTCTGTCTACCTCCTTCTTCCTCTCCCACTCTTATTTCCCCCTTCCTTCCCTCACCTCTACCTCTCGCCTTTTTACTCCACACGTGTTTTTATTCCTTATTCTTATTCCTTCAGGTTTATCAAATTTCCTCTCATTAATGGTGAAGCATGTCTGCATTTATGGTTATATACTCCCTCCCTCTCGAGGTTGCTGTCAACACTTTTTCTCATTGTAGTAATTCTAGGCTTGACTTGTTGATGGCGCAATCACG
>NC_091554.1:45478209-45483209 GCF_042767895.1 Penaeus vannamei | reverse complement strand
GGTCAGCAGCGTAAGGGAGCCAGGAAGGTCAGCACGGCCACAGCAGCAGCGGGAGGACACAGCGTAAGGTCACTCACTTCCTAAATCATCCAAGGCCGACCTGCGCGAAGGAAATACCAAAGGATTACATCACGGAGGGCCTTGGGTGGCTCATCGGCGCCATATCTGACGTTTAATGAACCTTGGGGGCATGGGATTAGCCTTGGGCAGCCGTGTATGATACTTGCATAAATAATTGTGGGTTCGCGGGTGATAAATCGGAACAGAGTAGTTGTAAAAAACGAGTACGACAAGGATGTTCACCCACGCACTCGCACTCACAAATACGCACAGACAGGGAGGCGAGGATGTAAGAGAGGGAGATGGAGATAGAGAGAGAGAGAGAAAGACAAGGAGAAGAACAAACAGAAAAAGAAACAAGAAAGACAGAGAGAGGGAGAGGTAGGAATAGAGAGAGAGAGAGAAGGTGAGGGGTAGAGTTTGGGGGATGGAAAGGGAGAGGTAAAGGATGAGGATAAGACTGAGATAGAGAGAGAGAGAGAGAAGGTGAGGAGTAGAGTTTGGGGGATGGAGAGGGAGAGGTAAAGGATGAGGAGGATAAGTGAGATAGAGAGAGAGAGAGAGAGAGAGAGAGAGAGAGAGAGAGAGAGAGAGATAGAGGAGAGAGAGAGAGAGAGAGAGAGAGAGAGAGAGAGAGAGAGAGACAAAGAGAAGAACAAACTGAAAAAAAAACAAGAAAGACAAAGCGTAAAAAAACAACAACATAAGAAAAGAATCCGAAGGAAGATAAAAATAGTACATAAAAAAAAACATGAAAAGGAAGAAAAAGAATCATCAACCTGCCAAACTTACAAGGAAAAAGACTGCGTGTAAATTTTAAGCCAATTAGCCACTCTCGACCTCCTGCCTTAGCACTATCCCTTCCCTATTTACCCATCCCTCTCCTATCTCTTCCCTCCCTCGTCTCTATCCTCTCTCATATCAGCCCTTATCCCCCTTCCTCCATTTCCTTCTTATCTCCCTTTTCTTCAATTTCCTCCTTATTCCACTCTTTTTCCATTTCCTCCTTATCTCCTTTTTCTTCCATTTCCTATTTATTCCCTTCTTCTTCCATTTCCTTTCCCTCTATTTCCTATTTCTCTCCCATCCCCTTCTTATCTCCTCTGATTTTTTTCTCTCTCTCTTTCTTTCTCTCTCACTCACTCTCACTCTCTTCCTGTATCTCTCTCTCTCTCTCCCCTTTTCTTCTCCTTCTTCTCCTCCCTCCCCCATACCCCATCCTATTCCCTCCCTCCCCTCCTATCCCACCTCCCCCTTCCCCTATCCCTCCCCCATCCCTATTCCCTCCGTGTATTTCTCCTCCCTATTCTCTACCCTACCCTTCCTTTCCTCCCCCCCCCCTACCCACGACCCCCAACCGAGGTAAGGCCAGTCACAAAACTAGTTCTTTTAACCTTGACTCGAACAAGAGCTCACCCGAATAGCTCGAGAAAAAAAAAGAAAAAAAAAAAAGAAAAAAAACTAAAAGCATGAGCGAATGGCGCGAAATAAAAAAGAAAAAAACAAAACAAAAACAAAAGCAAGAGTGAAAAAGGTCTTCCCCCCCCCCCCCCCCCCAAGAATCGTCCGTTATCTTCCTTAACCTTTATACTTGGGAGACGTGTAAGGGAGGAAGGGGAAGTTGGAATAGACTGTCTCTCTGTTTTTTTGTTTTTTTTTTCTCTCTCTCTCTCTTTCTATCTGCTCATCTATCCTCTCTTTCTCTCTCTCTCTCTTTCGCTCTTTCTCATTCTATCTCTCTTTCGCTCTTTCTCATTCTATCTCTCTTTCTGTTTATCTATCCATCTTGTTATCTTTATCTCTCTCTCTCTTTCTCTCCCTCCCGCCCTCTCTCTCTTTCTCTCCATCTCCCCTTCCCTCTCTCTCTCTCTCCCACCCCCCTTCTCTTTCTCTCTCTCTCTCTCTCTCAATCTCCCCCTTCTCTTTCTCTCTCTCTCTCTCTCTCTCTCTCTCCCTCCCCCTTCTCTCTCTCTCTCTCTCTCTCTCTCCCCCTCCCTCTCTCTCTCTCTCTCTCTCCACTGAAGCTTGAAAAGGCATCGGATCCTGTTTCAACTTCCGGATTAGGGGGATCGAACACACACACACACACTTATACACACACTTATACACACGAGGAAGCGCATTTCGACGCCACGCCTAGACTGGTTTCTTATTTTCAACATCCGCGTTTGTGCTTCGGCTGTAAATCATGTAGATAGTGCTTTAATGTCGTGCAGCAACAATAAAGAATAATGTGTAACTGTAACTGGAGGTTTATATATAAAATATATATACACGTACCCCATTCTCGAGTGTATATACATGTATATATATACTGTATACATCCTTTACACACACACAAACACATACATATATTTCTATGTGTATATATATATACAGATACACACACACACACACAATATATATATATATATATATATATATATATATATATATATATATATATATATATATATATATATATATATATATGTGTGTGTGTGTGTGTGTAAAACCAGCCCATCATAAACCTCTACAAACCGCCTACCAATTCCGGAAGCTTTATATAATATCCAATTAGTCATTTACTAAAAACACAGCTGTTTAAGCAACGCTAACAAGACACTCAGGTATACAAGAAACCACTGTTATGTATGCGGGCGACTGCTGACCCTATATGGAAATCCACGGTCATTTCTCATGGTCTAGTCACGAGATTCTAGAGGTGTCTTTATAGGGTGCGAGATACGTTATAAAAGTTTGGTTGTACGTTCTTGATAAATATATATGTATATATACATATACATATATATATATACATACATATATATATATATGTATATATATATATATATATATATATATATATATATATATATATATATATATATTCTTGGTTGTGTTTCTAAAAAAAAATGTTTGGATGTACGTTTTTGCTAAAAATATCTCTGGTTGTACGTTCTTGCTAAAAACAAATTCCTTGAGTGTACGTTTTTGCTAAAGTATTATATTTGGTTATACGTTCTTAGTAAATATTATTTTTTTGGCTGTATGTTCTTGATAAAATCACCAAAATCTGAACGTTGGATTTATATAGAGAGTGACTGATGAGTAGGTTTTTTTTTTTTTAGAGAGAGGAGAGAGCGAACAAATATGAGATGCCTAGTTACTAAGAAAACTGAAAATACAACACAAAACAAAGACAACAATAATGGCATAACAACTGGAAGCATTCGTAATAGCAGTAATATTACATAACAAGGATAATAACGAAAATTAACGGCAACGGCAGCAATAGCAATAATAATTACAGTAGTTCCAGTAATAGCAATAGCATTTAGGGTACAGTACGTGTCACAGAAAATGGACTGCAAAATATTACCGTTTTATCAAATTATTTATTTATTTACTTATTGTATTGTATTGTATTTCGTAATTCCATATGTATGATCATTAATTCCTACCTAGTATTTCTACGTGCACGATTTGACAACTAAATCTAAAAAGAAAAGATGCTTATTCCTCTCAAACCATTATATATCACTTAAACACCTTTTTTATGGGATTTAACCCTCGACTGTTAACGGACATCGCTCTTTCATCTTTCTTCCCGACTTCCTGTTCCTCTGCAGATTCTTCCTGGTATATCCCATTCCCTTCCTCCTTCCCCCCTCTCTCTCTCTACCTTCCTATACCCTCCCCCTCCTCTCGCCCCTCTCTCTCTCTACCTTCCTATACCCTACCCTCCCCTCGCCCCTCTCTCTCTACCTTCCTATACCCTCTCCCTCCCCTCGCCCCTCTCTCTCTCTACCTTCCTATACCCTACCCTCCACTCCCCCCCCTCCCCCTCCCCCTAGAAAACGAGTCTCATTCACTTGTGATTTATTGATATATTTCATGACAAGAGGTAGGCCTATATTCAACCGCCTCGACTGCGGAAGTCTAGAGCGTAAAATTACTTGTTATCTGTCTTTGAGGGATGGAGAGAAGGAGAGGGAGAGGGAGGGAGGGTGTGAAGGAGAAGGAGAGGGAGAGGGAGAGGGAGGGAGGGATGGAGAGAAGGAGAGGGAGAGGGAGGGAAGGTGTGAAGGAGAGGGAGAGGGAGGGAGGGTGTAAAGGAGAGGGAGAGGGAGGGAGGGTGTGAAGGAGAGGGAGAGGGAGGGAGGGAAGGTGTGAAGGAGAGGGAGAGGGAGGGAGGGAGGGTGTGAAGGAGAGGGAGATGTAGAGGGAAGGTGTGAAGGAGAGGGATAGGGAGAGGGAGGGTGTGAAGGAGAGGGAGAGGGAGGGAGGGAAGGTGTGAAGGAGAGGGAGAGGGAGGTAGGGAGGGTGTGAAGGAGAGGGTGAGGGAGAGGGATGGTGTGAAGGAGAGGGAAGAGGGAGGGAGTGAAGGAAGACAGAGAGGAAGAGGGTGAAGGAAGAGAGGTGTGAGGGGTGAGGGAGGGAGGGAAGGTGAAGGAAGGGAGGGAGGATGAAGGAGGAAGAGAGAGGGAGGGAGGGTGTGAACGAGAGGGAGAGGAAGGGAGGGTGAAAGAAGAGAGGAAGGGAGGGAAGGTGAGAAGGAAAGGTATAGGGAGAGATGAATGAAGGAGGAAATGGAGGGTGAAGAAAGAGAGAGAAGGAGGGAAGGAGGGAGAAAGGGAGGAAGGGGAAGGGGGAGAAAGGGTGAAAGTATTTACATGACTGGACTTTCTATGACCTTTTTTCGTATTCTGTTCGTGGTATACCTAGCAGAGGAAGAAAAGGGGAGAGGGAGAGGGAAGAAGGAAGGAAGGGAGAGGTAGAGAGAGGGAAGAAGGAAGAAAGGAAGGAGAGGGAGAGAGAGAGGGATAAAGGAAGGGTGGGGGAAGGGGAGAAGAAAGGAGGAAGGTAAGGAGGGAAGGAGTTAAGAAAGAAAATGGTATGGAGAGAGGAAGGAAGGAAAGAAAGGAGGGTGGGAGGGAGGAAGGAAGGAAATTAGAGAG
>NC_091554.1:45460709-45463209 GCF_042767895.1 Penaeus vannamei | reverse complement strand
TTTTGCATGAATGATGTTTATAAGAGTGATATAAATAACTCACGTATGAAATTGCAACACAGGATATTACTGAGAATGACGTAACAAGACTGTCTTGGTGTTGAACTAAATGAAATAGCTATAGAGATACTCTAGTTCATGGGTTTTCAACAAGGGTCCATGGAATGCTTTTCGGGGGTCGTGGAGTAATATTAAAACTATGATAAAATTAAACTAGAATTTGTGAAGCCTAATGTACTTTCAAATGATTATCTTATATATATAAATAAATTGGAATTTTTTCATGGTGTTTTTGTCCCATAGCTATTGACATTGTCCAAAACTAGTAATAACTGATTTTGAAAAGTGGACATACACACTGAACGAAGTATGAAGATTATTTTGTATTGGTTGAGAGCCACGAATAGAAAAGGTTAGGTACCACTACGCTAATTTTTATGTGACGTTTTTCTTTCTTCCTTTCTTTCTTTTTCTCTCTCTTTCTTTCTTATTGTTTCTCTTTCTCTTTCTTTCTTTCTTTTTCTCTCTCTTTCTTTCTTTTTGTTTCTCTCTTTCTCTTTATTTCTTTCTTTTTCGTTCTCTCTTTCTTTTTTTTCTTTTTAAGCAGTGACAGTGTTTTCTATGAACTACCGGTCTATGTCACCAAAAAAATGAACAATGTCCTAAAACACTGAATGGCGTGTTGTCGTAAAAGGTAAGAGATGTAAAGATATATTTATTAACCGTTAATCAAAATAAACACCTGGATAGATTTAGGTTTCCCTAGTTGTTGTTTTTTTCCTCCTTTTGGTGTTTTTTTGTGAACTGTAAAAGTTTGACTCAATTATCTACTGTTGCAATTCGTGAATAAAAACAAACTTCGGTAAGGTCTGACAAGAAAAAAAAAGATAATATATATGTATATGTGTATATATGTATATATATATATATATATATATATATATATATATATATATATATACATGTGTGTGTATATATCTTATATACTTATATATGAATACACACACAGATAGATAGATAGATAAACAATGATATATTTGAATAGATATAGGAAGGGAAAGAGAAAAAAAAGGAAGATAATAAAAAAATCTAGGGATTCTGTTCGCCTCTTTCCGACTCTGGGTGTTGAGAATTGCTGATGGTAAAAAATACGAGACGGATATTCTATAACATAAATGTGTACCGGATTTGTGAATAGAACTGGAGCATCGGAAGAATTTGGTATTCATGAAACAAACAAACAAAAAAAAAAAGAGAAATGTATCAATAAATAAACTAAAAAAAAAGAAGAAAACATTCACATGACAACAATTAGAAATGGTTTACTTAATGGAAATAATTCAGGAATAATTATCTATCACAATAATAATATAAGTTTATTCTGACGGTGTAGTAATTCTCAGGATAATCCCG
The DNA here is from genome assembly GCF_042767895.1 of Penaeus vannamei. Taxonomy (NCBI): domain Eukaryota; kingdom Metazoa; phylum Arthropoda; class Malacostraca; order Decapoda; family Penaeidae; genus Penaeus; species Penaeus vannamei. The sequence continues at coordinate 45,461,796 of NC_091554.1, read as the reverse complement.
GAAAAAAAGTTAAAAACGTGAATTTCAATAAAAAAAATAAATAAAAAGATAAATATTCTAAAAAAGTATAAGAGTGTCTTTAAAAATAGGTACAAACCTGGAAAAAGATAAAAAAAAAAAAAAACGAGAATCTCACTAAAAAAGATAATAACAAAAATAAATAGATAAGACTAAAAAACTCATAATAATATCTTCGAAAAACGGTACATCCCAGGCAATACTCAGAATAACTCCGGACGTGTATGAGTCAACATGAGCAGCATATATGATGAGCTTTGCGCCTGTCACTCCCCCTCCCCCCCTTCCCCCCCTTCCCCATTCCCCCCTCCCCCCCTTCCCCCCCTGTTCCTAGCCAAAGCATTATCCTTGCGGGACTTTGCCATTCGCCAGATACGTTCAATAGACTAAAAAAAGAGAAAAATAAATAGAAGGAGAGAAAAGAATAATGAGAAAAATGAGTAGGAAAAGAGAAAAACAAAACAGAAAGAAAAAGAAAAAGGAGTAGGAAAAAGAGGAAAAGAAAACATAAATTGACTACAGGAACACATTGAACAGCAACAAACTAATCAAAACAAAGAATAGACAGAACAGAAACAAATGGATAACGAACAGAAAGTCGAAAAGAAAAGGCAAAACAAAAGGGTTGGTATGTGGTGATCTCATTAACCCTTTCGTGACCTTCACCGTGGTTGATAATATAAGGAAAGCCTAAAGTTTTTCTTTTTAATAGATTAATGGGTTTTGGGGTGTATGGGATACGGGTGTATAGGAGGATCGACATGGAGAGAAGGGATAGGAAAAGAGAAAACGAAAATAGAAAGGGAAGAAAAGAAGAAGGAAAGTGAGAAGTGAGAAGGAAGAAAAGAAAAAGAAGGAAGGAAAGATCACTGGGTTTTGGGGTGTATGGGATACGGGTGTATAGGAGGATCGACATGGAGAGAAGGGATAGGAAAAGAGAAAACGAAAATAGGACGGGAAGAAAAGAAGAAGGAAAATAGAAAAAGAGAAAAAGAAGGAAGGAAAGATCACTGGGTTTTGGGGTGTATGGGATACGGGTGTATAGGAGGATCGACATGGAGAGAAGGGA
>NC_091554.1:45450709-45455709 GCF_042767895.1 Penaeus vannamei | reverse complement strand
ATGAAAAGAGAGAGGGAATGGATTAAACAGTAGATAGATAGATAGATAGACAGATAGATAAACAGATAGATAGATATGACTATGGACTTAGATATCATGTAGATAGAGAAATAGATAGCTATAGAAATTCAGACTATGGACTTAGAGACATCATGTACTAGTATAGGTATCATATTTGCAATCAAAACCATATTTCGCATTCCTTTTACCAATCTCATTCTGGGACAAAGTATAAATACAAAAAAAAAAAGAAAACTAGACAGCAGGACCCACGCCATCCTAGAGGCAGACACATACCTGACAGACCGAAAACCTGAGAGAGGCGTGGGCGAGGCGAGACGGACGGGAAGCGTGAGTGAAGGAGGCATTGAATATAGCGTGGGTGACTGCGGACACGGCGCGGGTGTTGAATCTCACGCGTTTTTCGGGTAGCATTACGGCCTGTGGAGGGGGGACCCAAGGAAAAATATTAGAGGTGGAGTAAGTTAGATTAGGTGGCTGTGTATCTGGTTATCTTTTAGTTTGTTTTCTCTCTATCTGTTTATCTATCTGCAGATATATTCGATTTACTTGTTCATCCACCTGTAGTATATATATATATCTGTTTATCTGTTTACTCTCATACACAAAGACAAACATACACACGCAGTGACCTTATCGCGTGTATCTGTGTAAATTATTTTTTTATTCAGAAATTTAACAAAGAAAAGAAAAAGAAAAAAAGGATATTAGGTTAATATACGCTGCTATGATCATATTTCTAGCTTTTTCCAAATGTCTGGCTCGGCTTTACAGATTTATTGCCATAGTGGATTGTCAGATTATCAGATACGTTGGTATTTAGATCTTTAGGAAGGATAATTTCGATCTTTTATTTTTTATATTTATTTTTCATTATTTATTTATTATTATATTTTTTTTTTTTTTTTTTTTTTTTTTTTTTGGCGGTTAGATACTGATGGGGAGATTGTGTCCAGGCTCGAGATAACAGGACCTTGAAGATAATGTAAAAATTTAACGTTCTTGGTGCTCTGTCGATTTTTCTCAGGATTGGGGAAGAATTTGCTTATCCCTGAATATAAACAAAGCCAGTCATGGGACTACCTTTTTAACAGATACATGCCACAGGTTGTCTACTCATCTCAGGATTGTGCGATACAGCAGAGTCGAAAAACTTTCAACTTTGTAAATATTAGTTTCGATTTTCACGTTATTGGCGAACCACTTGCAGCGAATTTGTGGTCGATTCTTGCTTCAAAACCTCTGCGTAAATGATAAGCTTGTTGGTATATTCCCGAGACAGGCAAAATTTGTTTGATATTTTACACCTTTAATCAGAGACGTAAAAGTATCGCCGATGTTTTATCGGTACGTGTTTCGAATGACCGTGAAGCTTCAATGTAGGCCTATGATGTGTTTACAAGCAGGGCACAGTGTTTGTTGACGTTTCGAAAATGGTGTTATTTAGCTACTGAATGCAGCCTGGGGACGTTTCAAATTGCCATCACGTCAAAACTTCTATCTCACACCACCATCAGGGTTCATTTGACGGTAAGTGTGGTGAGGTATATGTAAAATACCTCACTACAGTAATTGTTATCGCCTTATTGTGTACAGTTTTTGCCCTGTCGATTATTATTTACAAGCTCCAATCACTTCATCATTCACTCTGTCCTGTAGACTTTTCAGCATGGTTAAGAATTCGTGTATAATTCTGAAATTAAACAGAGTCAGCCATGGGATTGCCTTTGAACAGACCCATACATATATGTACTCGTATGTATACATTTATCTATATATCTATATTTACATTAATCCATATATCTATACTCTTACATATATTTACCCATAAAAATGAATTTATCTATATCTTTATCTTTATTTATATCAATCCCTCCATCCGTTCATATTTACGTATAATCATACATACAATACAATACAATACAAAACCAAAACAAACACAATACCACACACCACAACACACTAAACTCACCCCAGCAATTACACCACAAAGAACAAAAGGCAGAACACACACACACACACACACACACACACACCTCGTTCCCTCCCTTAACACTCAGAACCAACACAACAACCAGCTCTTCTTCTTCACAACACAACAGTCTCACTCACAACCGACCTTTGTATACGTGTCGAGAGGCTCCGGCCCGAGTCTCAGTGGCAGGTTGTCAGCGGAGAGAATGATCAGCTTCAGGAGCCTCGTTCTTACGGTGTACCTCACCCGTACCCGCAGCTCGCCCAGACCGCACCCGCCGCCTGGTATGAGAGAGGGGAAGAGGGTGGTACTCTCGTTGGTATGGTTGGTATGGTTGGAATCTCACCTTTAATTACTTTCAATTGCCTAACATTAAGAGTCTCAGCATTTTTAATTACCATCTATTGCCTACCATTAAGAGTCTCAGCATCTTCAATTACCATCTATTGCCTATCATTAAGTCAGCATCTTTACCATCTATTGCCTACCATTAAGAGTCTCAGCATCTTCAATTACCATCTATTGCCTACCATTAAGTCAGCATCTTTGATTACCATCTATTGCCTACCATTAAGTCAGCATCTTTAATTACCATCTATTGCCTACCATTAAGTCAGCATCTTTAATTACCATCTATTGCCTACCATTAAGTCAGCATCTTTAATTACCATCTATTGCCTACCATTAAGTCAGCATTTTTAATTACCATCTATTGCCTACCATTAAGTCAGCATCTTTAATTACCATCTATTGCCTACCATTAAGTCAGCATTTTTAATTACCATCTATTGCCTACCATTAAGTCAGCATTTTTAATTACCATCTATTGCTTACCATTAAGTCAGCATATTTAATTACCATCCATTGCCTACCATTAAGTCAGCATCTTCAATTACCATCTATTGCCTACCATTAAGTCAGCATCTTTAATTACCATCTATTGCCTACCATTAAGTCAGCATTTTTAATTACCATCTATTGCCTACCATTAAGTCAGCATTTTTAATTACCATCTATTGCCTACCATTAAGTCAGCATTTTTAATTACCATCTATTGCTTACCATTAAGTCAGCATATTTAATTACCATCCATTGCCTACCATTAAGTCAGCATCTTCAATTACCATCTATTGCCTACCATTAAGTCAGCATCTTTAATTACCATCTATTGCCTACCATTAAGTCAGCATTTTTAATTACCATCTATTGCCTACCATTAAGTCAGCATTTTTAATTACCATCTATTGCCTACCATTAAGTCAGCATTTTTAATTACCATCTATTGCTTACCATTAAGTCAGCATATTTAATTACCATCCATTGCCTACCATTAAGTCAGCATCTTCAATTACCATCTATTGCCTACCATTAAGTCAGCATTTTTAATTACCATCTATTGCTTACCATTAAGTCAGCATATTTAATTCCATCTATTGCCTACCATTAAGTCAGCATCTTTAATTACCATCTATTGCCTACCATTGTCAGCATCTTTAATTACCATCTATTGCCTACCATTAAGTCACCTTCTTTAATTACCATCTATTGCTACCATTAAGTCAGCATCTTCAATTACCATCTATTGCCTACCATTAAGTCAGCATCTTCAATTACCATCTATTGCCTACCATTAAGAGTCTCAGTATCTTTAATTACCATCTATTGCCTACCATTAAGTCAGCATCTTTAATTACCATCTATTGTCTACCATTAAGTCAGCATCTTTAATTACCTTCAATTGCCTACCATTAAGAGTCTCAGCATATTTAATTACCATCTATTGCCTACCATTAAGTCAGCATATTTAATTACCATCTATTGCCTACCATTAAGTCAGCATATTTAATTACCATCTATTGCCTACCATTAAGTCAGCATCTTTAATTACCATCTATTGCCTATCATTAAGTCAGCATCTTTGATTACCATCTATTGCCTACCATTAAGTCAGCATTTTTAATTACCATCTATTGCCGACCATTAACTCAGCATCTTTAATTAGCATCTATTGCCTACCATTAAGTCAGCATCTTTAATTACCATCTATTGCCTACCATTAAGAGTCTCATCTTCTTTAATTGCCATCTAGTACCTACCATTAAGCGTCTCAGTATCTTTAATTGCCATCTATTGCCTATCATTAAGAGTCTCAGCATCTTTCATTGCCCAAAATGAAGAGTCTTATAAGGTGCTGTCACACTAGCACTTTTTCCGTCAATTAAAAAAGAAAATGTCTGAAATTTTGTCCATTTTGAGCGAATTGTCGATTTTCCAGTCAGGCGACAATGATCGTTTCCGTCTGAAAACCTTTCCGTCAACCTTTTCAGCCAAGCAAAGTCAGATCAACAGCTATATTCGAGAATATTTGTATTTGTGTAAGATAAAATTGTCAAAAATTGACGGAAAAGTGCTCGTGTGACAGCAGTTTTAGCACCTTACCCGAGCCAATGCTAGAGGCAGGCGTCCACACAGGTCCCCAGCCATCAATGGAGTCCGGGGTCGTCACATCGCCAGGGTCAGGGTAGGTGGGTGACCTGACCTCGCCCTCGTCTGCGCACGCCTGTCTGAGGGCTTCTCGCAGCTCGTCCAGGCCCCACGCTCCTCTGCTGGGTCAAAGGTTATAGGTGAGGGTTGAATGGGCGTGTTTGGGTGTGGGCGTGAGAGAGTGGGCGCTGGAGGTCTATATTCGGGGTGTTTGAGAGGGTGTGAAGGTGAGAGACTGTCAATTACACGTTTTAATACTGTTTTTATTTTTATTTATTTTTATATTTATGTTTATTTATTCTTATTTTTGTATTCATTTATTTTAGTTTTTATATTTATTTATTTATATTTTTATATTCATTTTATTTTATTTATCTATTTTTTATTTATTTATCATTCTTTTTTATTATCGATTATACAAACAAGAGAATGGACAAAAAAAGGAAAAATAACAAAGAAAATGACCGATATGAGGTAGTTGTTTTTTTATTGTTATTGACATTTTTATCTTTATTAGTAG
>NC_091554.1:45423209-45448209 GCF_042767895.1 Penaeus vannamei | reverse complement strand
CCTCCCCACCTGCACCAGAGGCCGAGACAGAGTCCTGTGCAGAGAAGAGCAGCCACGCCGAGAGACACGCCCACTACCAGGCCGCCCATAAGTCCTGGCTCCATCGCCACGCCCACTTGTACACCCATAAAGGCAGACGCAGCTCCTGTTTTGGCCGATAGCACAGGCAGCTAATCTGGAAAATGGGGGATATTTTAATGCCAATTATAATGAGGTTTTGTGTGTTGATTTGTCATCTAGTTTTGATATTATATGATTTTTTTAAAACAAAATGTCATGCAGATTAAATGTCATGTGTTTGTATCTCATTCGTGTAATGAGGTTTTGTGTGTGTTGATTTGTCATCTAGTTTTGATATTATATGATTTTTTAAAAAACAAAATGTCATGTAGATTAAATGTGTCATGTGTTTGTATCTCATTCGTGTAGATTTTTAAAACAAAATGTCATGCAGATTAAATGCGTCATGAGTTTGTGTCTCATTCATGTTGATTCTTACGTAATTACAAGTTCAAAAATCCCGAAAAATGATTGGATCTTAATTTTTGTTTACATTTTTTTGGGATTCTACACATGCGCCATTAAGTATATATTATGTATACGTTTAAATTCTTATGAAAATTACGGAAATAATTGTTAAAAAAACGAATAGAGAAAAAGAAACAAAGAAAGAAGTTGGAACAGATCTAGAAATATATATAACAAATGCAGGATGATACCAATAATATCAATAAAGATACCATTAATAATGATAATATTCAAAATATAATAATAATATCAATAATCATAACAATAATAATGTCATTAACAATGATAACAATAATACCAAAAGCAATTTTATTGATGATAACAGTGATCATGATGATGAGATAATGATAATGAGGATACTTAATTTATTGATATATAATAGTGATTATGATAATGATGATGAATTATGGTGATGATATAATGATAATGAAATGATTATATTAATAACAGTTCAAATGATTAGAGTACTACTACCACTAACAATGATAATGATATAATGATAATGATGATGGTGATGATAATGATGATGATAATAAGGATACTGATGATAAAAATGATATCTAGAATGATGATAACAATAATAATGATAATAATATTGATGATAATGTCAATGATAACAATGATAATAATGATAGTATCAATAATGATAACAACAATAACATTAGCAACGATAATGCGTATAATGTGAATAATTCTAATAACAAAAAGAATGATAATCATGATAATGATTCTATTTGCATCATCTTAACGCTGTATTTGAAGGACAATGACATAAAAATCTCTGAACGATTATAGTAACTATTTCTAAAACTGATAATGAACCAAAAATTCGGCAACAGCCTTTGTTTACATTTTGAAACGAAGCCACGTGGCGTAAGATAGAAAAGTTATGAATGGGATGTATTGCCGACGAAAATAAATTCGAAACCTGTTAAATACATCTCTTGTATTGTGTAGATATTTATTCTCATTCGTTCAAAGCGTAATATATTTTGTAGATTAAATCATTTAGAAAGAATTCGTAATCTGTCTTTGTTTGGCCGTAAAGCAAAATTAATTCCATGAATTTTGCTTATGATCACAAAATGGGTTTTGATTACTTTTTTTTTTTTTTTTTAACTTTGCGTGTTTATTTCCAAACAGCGATATACTTTGTTTTTTTCTTAGTTTTTCTTTAATTATCTCTGTTTTGCTTGACCGTCAAATTCTCCCTCTCTTTTGTATTATTTTCATTTATTTTTGGGTCATCTATTAAAAATCTATTGTTAGTGTTTAATTAGCTACTCTCTACGATTTTAATTCAGGTAAGTTCTATTTTGTTTTTTAATCTTTTACCCGTGTTTTGTGTACTAATTTGTTTAGTTTTATTTCAAGATATTGTTTGTTTATGCTTTTTATTAACTATCCACCATGCCAACTTTTTTTGTTATTAAAGTATTCGTATAACAAAATATCATGATGATTATATTACTTATCAAATCATTATTACTATTGATACTAATACCAATAATAGTAAAACTAATGCTAATACTAATAATTGAAATACAAATAAGAATTATTATGATTTTAATAATGGTAATGATAATACTTATTATTATTATTATTATGATAATGACAGTGATAATGATAATGATAAATATTAACGATAAGAGAAATGATAGAAATGATAATAATGATAATAATAATGATTTTGATGATAATGATAATAGAAATAGCATTAATAAAAATAATAACAGCAATAATGACAATAAAGACAACAATGGTAATAGTAATGATAATAATATTAATAATGATAATAATAATAATGATAATGATAATAATGATAACAATAATAATAATGATAATAATAAGAATAGTGTTATGGATGATAAAATAATGGCGGTATTGGAAATATGCTTCTAAATGGTAATGATAAGGATAATATTAATAATAATGATAATGATAATGATATTAATAATGATAATAATAATAATGATAGGTGCTGTCATAATTATGATAATAGTAGTAAAATAATGATAATGGTGATAATGATAACAGTAAGGGTAATAATACAAGTAGCAATAATGATAATAATAATAATAATAATAATAATATTAATGATAATAATAATAATAAGCAAAATCACAATGGTAATAAAGATAATGCCTATAACATTAATACTTATAGCCATAATGATATTGAAGATAATGGTGAAAACAATGATACTATTATTAATGATGATTGTGATGATAATATATATGATAAAAGCAATAGATAAGATAACAATTTAATTCATATTATAATTGCTATTATTATGATAGCAGGAATGCCAATGGTGCTGAAGACAATAACAATACCAATAATGATCATTATTATAATGATAATGATAATTATAGTAATGATGATGATACTGATAATGATGATAATAAATGTAGCAATAATAATAAGCATATTGATAATGATAATGATGATGGTAATAGTGAAAATGATAATAATTATGATGATGATAATTGTGATAATAATAATAATAATAATCATTATCATTATTATGATTACTATTGCTATTGTTATTATCATTGCTATTATTATAACTGTTACCATTATTATTATAATAGTTATTGATATTATTATTATTATTATTATAAGTGATAATGATAATAATAATAATAATAATAATAATAATAATAATAATAATAACAATAACAATAATAATGGTACCGATAATGATAATAATGATAATGACATACATAACAACTGTAGTCATAACAAAATAATAAAAATTATGAGAATGTTAGCAATGATAATGATAAAGATAATGATGATGATGATGATGATGGCAATAATGATAATAGTAGTAATTATGAAAATAATGATAACAAAAATGTCAGTAATAAGATTGACAATGAATAATGATATTGATAGAAAACATATAATGAAAATGTTGAAAATAATGATAATAATAATTGATACCATATTGATAATGATAATGATAATGTCATTGATAAACATAATAATAAGAATGATAATGATACTACTACTACAAATGATAATGACTATGATAATGATGCTACTGATAATGATATTGATACTGCTACTAGTACAACTAATAACGAAAATTATAATGATATCAGTGATAATCATAATGATCACCATACAAGTTATAATGATAATGATAATAAAAGTAGTAATAACGATAATGATGATGATAATAGTAATGTTAATGGCGATGATATTGGTAGTGCTAATAACAATAATTATTATATCATTGATAGTGTTATCATTATCTTTCTTATGATAGTAAATGTAATAATAATGAAAATAGTAATAATTATTGTTATGATAATAATCATATTGATAATGATAATAGAAAAAAATAATGGCAATAATAATAACAACAACAACAATGATGGCAATACTTATTATAATAGTGACAATAATAGTAATATCAATTATAATAATAACAGTAATAATAATAATGATGATAATAATAATAAGGATGATGATTATAATAATAACAAGGATAGCAATAATGATGATAATAGTAAACTTGATAAAAGTAATAATCATAATAATGATAGTAACTGTAATAATAATGATAATATAAATGAGAATGATAACAATAGTAGTAGTAATAATTGATCTTAAATTGAATTGGGGCTTAGAATGAATAATGATAATCAAAGTAATTATAATGACATCTATTAATAATGATATTATAATAATGATTCGGATAGTAAGATTATCATTAATAATAACTTGAATTATAATGATAGTACTCAGAAAAAAATAACAATGATAATGATGATTATAATAATAAGGATAATCATAATAAAGATAATAGGAATAACAACGATGGTAAATATAATTATAATAAGTATAATCCTAATGATGTTAAGTATGATATTTATATAATGATAATTATTACTTTAATAATGATAATAATCATCATTATTATCATCATAATGATTATAATAATAACAATATCAATTATTATTATTATTATTATTATTATCATTATTATTATTATTATTATATTGATGATGATGATAATGATAATTATAACAATTACATTAATGACAATGATAATAACAATAATAACAGTGGTTAAAACATCGAGTATAATATTATTTATGATGATAATCTTGACTATAGCAAATAATAATAAAGATAATAATGATGAAAAAACAATAATGATGATTCTAAAAATGAGAATGGCATTGAAAATAATGATAAAGAAATTAATGGTAACGCTATTAAAAAAAAATACAATGATGATGATGATGATGATAATGATGTTGATGATAACAAAAATTACGATAAAATGATAAGAATTAAAAAAGAAATAACAACAATAATAACAATGATAGTTGTGATAATAGTAATAATTATAGCAATGACGATGGCAATAATAACGATAATTGTAACAATAATAATAGTAACAATAAATGCAGTGACAATAATAATAAAAGTAATAATAATGATAATATTGATAATGATTTTAATAATAATAATAATGATAATATAGATAATGATTATAAAAATAGTAATAATAATGATATGAATAATAATAACAACAATAGTGATGACAATAATGATGATACTAATAACAATAATAACAATTACAGTGACGAAAGTGATAATTGGATAGGGACATTACCAGTCATAATAATGTTATGATGATGATAATGATAATAACAATAATGATGGTGATTATAATAATAATGATGATAATAATGATAATGATAGTTATGGTAATTATAATAATGATAATGATAATAATGATAATAGTAATAATAATAATTATTATAACAATAATGACAGCAATACTACTAATAATGACAATGATGATAATAGTAATAATAGAAAAATAACAATATAATAATGATAATTAGTCTTGAGAATTTTCAGCTGAGTCGTTTGATAATCATAATAAAAACCTGTTGCTAATTACAAAAACAATGATAGATTATATTGAAAGTCATCATAATGTTACATATGATTATAATAATGGTATGATGGTAATGGTAGGAACATGATGAACATTTTGATAACCACAAAAGTCATAACAAAAGTATATTTATGATTTAGGCTGTTTTTTTTCTGTTTAAGGTTAGGTTAGGAATAGTATGGAAGGTAAAGGAATATGAAATAGAAGCAAATGTGTACTTCGAGGTATATTTGTGAAGAAACTGCATCAGGTGTAAGTTTACGTGTCTGGTTATAAATAGATGAATAACTGTGTGTTTATATATATGGCTATATAAACACACACACACACTTATATGTTTGTGTTTGTGTGTGTGTTTGTATGCGTGTGTGCACTCAATGAATTATTGGTCAATCATCTCCTAGCTTATAATGTGTGTAACTCATGAATTTGATGCTCACTCTCTCTTTATTTATTTATTTATTTATCTATTTATTTATTCATTTATTCTTTATTTTTTTATTCTTTATTTTTTTGTCTGTATAGTAGGTGCTCTGTTAAGGGCTGTGCAATTAGTATTCTTCAAGTGTCCTGAACTCTGTGTGTGTGTGTGTGTGTGTGTGTGTGTGTGTGTGTGTGTGTGTGTGTGTGTGTGTGTGTGTGTGTGTGTGTGTGTGTGAGAGAGAGAGAGAGAGAGAGAGAGAGAACGATCTTTAAATTAGAAAAAAAAATCTGCTGGATATTATTACTCCCCAGCTCACCCTCTCGCACAATACATAATAATTCGACGGGAAATATTCTCTCAAAATTCAGTAGAGGGAAAGAAATTAGTGAAATACCCCCCCACCCCCACCCCCCACCCACCCACTCAATCACGTGATGTGACCTTGAAATGACACTCAATCACGTGATATGATCCTGAGATGCTTATGTAATAGAATTAATATTACCGCGTTAATTTCTCAGTTTCCCCAACGCGGATCTTTATGAATTTATTTAATTCTGTATCATATCTAACGAGTGAATATTACTTCAGAGGGAGAATGTTTATAAAAGTTTAGAAGGTTCAGACATGTGAAAGAAAAAAAAAAAAGTTTAAGTGATTTATGTAATATGTTTTGCTAGTATTCCAATGATTTTCACAATGTAATTACGTATTCACTATCCAGTAATTACAGTGGAAAAATCATTGGAAAGTAAAATATTATATAAAGTCGAATCATGATATTTGTGCGTATATACATATATTTATTTACAAACATAGTTACATATATATATCCGTACATCGTAGAATATTATCTTTGATATTTATATCAGAGCTTATACGATAAAATTGACCTGATATCGACAGTTATAATACGTCGTAATAGGGTTTTTCAATATTGCAAAATTCATTACGCTTACGATGACGTCATCATAAACCAATTCTTTCGTTATTCTCTCTCTCTCGTTCTAATGATAACACGAAATTCAATTGTGTCAAATGCGTAAAGTTGTTCTATTTATATCGTTAAAATCTAGGCCATTCTTACCTGAATTCCTCTAGCCGACATCCATGGCGAAATAATGAATCCTTTCTCCCGAATAGCAAATAACACGTATATCACTTTACGATGAAGATATCTTAAACTAAAATTAACTACAAATAATAGATTTTCCTTCTTTCTCTCAATGTCACGTATTTTAAGGACACAACAGAATGAAATGACGAATTATTAACATACACACAAACAGAGGACACAGTCTCCCACTAAGTCAGCAGTAGAGGACTGCGCTGGTGAGAGACCGTCATCCGCTAGTGTTAGTGCCTTGTGCAGGTGTTCGTCGCACCTGTACAGCACACACCTGCACACCTGTGTTCGGGGGATAGAGGAGGGGGTTAAGGGGGTGAGGTGGATAGAGTGGGGGTGAGGGGATGAGGTGGGGTGTTAAGAAGAGAGGGTGTGTCAGTCTAACCTGAATTTTACCATTTTGTTTACATATGGTGCGGTTTGTATAATAATTATCATCCGTGTTCTATATTTAGGACCCTTTTCTGACTTACATAAATACGATCTATTTTCTCTGTCTAGGACCCCTTTTTTAATTTAAATATTTCCCATTATTTATTTATTCTTTTTTTTCGTTATCGCCATCATAACCTTTTGTGATAATAAATACCATGTGTTGTGACGCGATAAGATCATCGCGATAATATTAATTACACCAATGATTAACAACATCTACATCTTGTTTGTGGTTTTGCCTTCATTGCCAATACAAAATATCTTGATAAAGTAGGTTTGTGTTACAGTTATTGATCAGATAGACACCTGCCATAAAATGCACACGGGAAGACACAGAAATATGAGAGTAATTTTTTTTCTCTCTCTTTCTCTCTCTCTCTTTCTCTCTCTCTCTCTCTCTCTCTCTCTCTCTCTCTCTCTCTCTCTCTCTCTCTCTCTCTCTCTCTCTCTCTCTCTCTCTCTCTCTCTGTCTGTCTGCCTCTCTCTCCCCCCCCTCTCTCTCTCTCTCTCTCTCTCTCTCTCTCTCTCTCTCTCTCTCTCTCTCTCTCTCTCTCTCTCTCTCTCTCTCTCTCTCTCTCTCTCTCTCTCTCTCTCTCTCTCTCTCTCTCTCTCTCTCTCTCTCTCTCTGTCTGTCTGCCCCTCTCTCTCTCTCCCTCTTCCTTCACACCATTCATACAGTATCCCACTCTCTCTTTCTTCCTTTCTCTCTTACTCCAATTCTTCCACCCCCCTCCCCCTCCCTTTCCCCTTCCTCCCTCTTCCTCCTCCTCCCTTTCCCCTTCCTTCTCCCTCCCTCCCCCTCCCTACCCCCTCCCTTTTCCCTTCCTCCTCCTCTTCCCTCCCCCTCCCTATCCCCACCTTCCATCTGACAAATTACAAGGTGAGTCATCACTGACGTATATATCACGAACATTTGGAATCACCTGTTTATATCTGACTTTTTATCGATTGTATTGTTTTTATTGATGTTTTGTTATGGATATTATTATCATTGCTGTTATTTTCATTGTTATCATTGTTATTGTTGTTATTGTCATCTTTATCATTATTGTTATGATTATTAGTCATATTGTTGTCAATATCATTATTATCATCATTATTATCATTACAATTAATTATTGTCATTATCATTATCATTAGTATTATTAGTATTATCATCATTATCATTATCATTAATATCATCTTTATCATTGTTGTTTGTTGCTATTATTATCATTACTACTTGACAGTATTAGTAAAGATATAGACTTACGCACACACACACACACACACACGCACAAACGCACACACACACACACACGCATATATATATATATATATATATATATATATATATATATATATATATATATATATATATATATATATATATATATATATATATATATATATATATATATATACATCTGTACATGTACTTATCTGTACATTAGGAACTATCTATATCTCTTACTGTGGGTACGAATGAATTTTATGCATATATCTTTTTATCCTTTTGTCTATACATCTTTTTATATATGTATATTATGATTAGAGAAAGTAAAAAAAAAAAGAGAGACAGACGAAGGCAGCGAAAGAGAGAAAGAGAGAGAGAGAGAGTGAGAGTGAGAGTGAGTAAGGGAGTGAGAAGAGAGAGGGAGAGAGTATGAAAAAGATACAAAGATCGAGAGAGTGAGAGAAATACAAAGATCGAAAAAGAGAGAGAAAGAGAGAGAGAGAGTCACAGAGAGAAGAAAACGAAAAACGAGAGGTAGGTAAAAAAAAAAAAAAAAAAAAAAATCAAGTTATTTACCTGACAGGTAATGCATACTTTCAATATTACTTTTCATTTCATTTAAGACTTGATTGGAAATTTAATCTTTATTTTTGGGAACTATTTCTTAAAATGGCTACTAGATTATCATATCAATCATTATTATGATTATCATTATCATCATTATCATTATTATTATTACTATCATCGCCATAATAATTTTATAATGATTTTCATTATCATCCTTATCATTATCATCATTATTATCCTTATCCTTATCATCATTATCAAAATTGTTATTATATTCATCATTATTATTATCATCATTATCATTATCATTATCATTCTTATCATTATTTTTATCATGATTATCATTATCATTATTTTTCATGTTATTATCATCAAAACATTGATATATGAAATGAGCATTATTGTTAAAAAATATATTAGCAATATATGTAATATTGTTGTTTTGTTGTTATTGTTATTATCATTACAACTGTTGTTCTTACCACCATCATCATTACCATCATTATCATTATGATGATTATCATTATTATTGTTGGTGTTGCTATCATAGTCAATGGTATTATCATAACTACTAGTATCATTAATATTTCTATTATTAAGCTTAATATTATCATCATTGTTATTTTTCATCATCATCGTTGTTCTCATTATATATCATTATCATTACCTTATCCTCATCATTATTGTTATTATCATCGTTATCATTATCATTATTTCTATTATTATTTTCATTATTATCATCATCATTATCCTCATCATCATCATCGGCTTCTTCCAGGACACGGGCCAGCTTCAGATGTCAATTAATGAATCATTTTAGTTCAATCGCATTCGTTATAATAGTTTTTCTTTGCTGCGATAACCTGCCTGTTTATTTTTGCTTTTAAATTACCTCTTGTGTGCAAGGAATGGCCGGGGGTGACCATCCACTGGCAGAGCGCGGGATCGAACGTAGATCAGCAAGAATTGTAAACGAGAATGCAACCAATAATACCCTGCGTAGTTGTGCAGTATATATTATATACTACTGAGCAGTTTAAACCATTTTTTTTCTAGACGTTGAATTCCTTCAAGTGGTACTAAAGTAATTTCGGGTTTTTAGAAAAATGTCTTTTATATTGTCGTTTTTTTTCTTGTTTTTCGCACGTGCAGATATACCTATTTTCAGCGCCCCCTACATATATATCTATGTATGTATGTGTGTGTGTGTGTGTGTGTGTGTGTGTGTGTGTGTGTATGTGTGTGTGTGTGTATGTGTGTGTGTGTATGTGTGTGTGTGTGTGTGTGTGTGTGTGTGTGTTTACGCTAACCTGAATACTATAATAATAAGGCTATTACCGAAAATAAGTAGAATTATAGATTACGAAAGTCTCAAATTATAGTAAAACATCTATCATAAATGAACTATCAGAAAAAATGCCATAAAAAATCATTTTCCATTGCTAAATCATGCAATGTGTCTGAACAATACTAATTCCACACAGAGAAGTTGCTAGAGAGCGTGCAGCGTTAGTCCACCGATTTATAGAAGCTAGTACACAGACGAACACATAATACAATAAATAAATAAATAAATAAATAAACACAGACAAAAACAAAGAATAGCAAGAATAAAAGAGCAAAACAGATATACAATCACGCCAAAACACAATCCCATTCTTGCTATGAATACACATGACTGCTTGCACAAACATAATTACCTGCTGGAAGGCAATGATACGTATTGCTATGCATAACTCATAGCCATCCTTTCTGCGCATGCGTCAGTTTGCAGAAGACCCGAGGAAAGATTCTAGAAATGATTATATAACAGAGGTCTTCGCAATACCAAGGAAGGCAGGTAATAGAACTGGGTGGGAAGAAATGTAGCATTAAGTGGATCTCTGCACTTATTTCGACTTCCAACTACTTGTTAGTTAAGTGTTGTTATCTTTGCTACCTGTTAGTTGTGTTGTTATTTTTGCTATAGATTATAACCATGAAAATATATTAAAGATTAAGCAAATTTTCAGGCCGGTGTCATTAACCATAAATAAATCTATACGTATAAATCTGATAAATTTAATGCAAATGCATGGCAGTTTTAGGCTTCTCACGACTTCCAGCTCTGTCGGAAGCCTTAACCAGCTGTTAGTTCAACCGAAGTGGTCATCATGGGGACGACTGGACATAGGCTTCTGGTCGGGGCAGCTGTTCTGGGCTTTCTGGTAGTCCTCAGTAAGTAGCTTTAAAGACGTGTGCTTATAAGTGTGTATTGTGTCTGTAGGTGTATAATCATAGTAAATGTTATTGTAAAATTCATGGTTTGGGAAAATTAGTTTCGGCTTATGCATGAAAGTTGAATTTTCTAGATTTGTAATTTGTAATTTTTGTGTATATATACATAAATGAACACATACATACGTAAACGCCCACGCACACACACGCGTGTATGTGTGTGTGTGTATATCTGTTTATCTATCTATTAATATATCTACAAATATACACCCATACACATATATATGTGTGTAAATATATGTATATATATATATATATATATATATATATGTGTGTGTGTGTGTGTGTGTGTGTGTGTGTGTTTGTGTCTGTGTGTATGTATATATATATATATATATATATATATATATATATATATATATATGTGTGTGTGTGTGTGTGTGTGTGTGTGTGTGTGTGTGTGTGTGGGTATGTATGTGCGCGTGCGTGCGTGTGTGTGTATGTGTCTGTTTACACACGCACACACATACACACACACACACACACACACACACACACACACACACACACACACACACACACACACATATATATATATATATATATGTGTGTGTGTGTGTGTGTGTGTGTGTGTGTGTGTGTGTGTGTGTGTATGTTTACATACTTGTATACATGTATTTCATATATATATACATATATATATATATATATATATATATATATATATATATATATATATATATATATATATATATGTGTGTGTGTGTGTGTGTGTGTGTGTGTGTGTGTGTGTGTGTGTGTGTGTATGTATATATAAATATGTGTATATATATAAATATTCATATATATGTATATATATACTTATGTATATACGCACATGTATTTATATATCTATGTATATCCATATATTTATATTTATTCATAAACATGTACATATACACACACACACATATGCACACACACACACACACACATATGCACACACATACACACACACACACACATACACATACATACACACATACACATACATATCTACACACACACATACATACATATCTATACAAACACACACACACACGTATACAGATACGTATCAAGACACACACACACACAGACACACATGTACACACACATACATACATCCATACATCACACACAAACACACACACACACATGTTCACACACACGCACACACACACACACGCATATACACATACATATCTACATAGACACACACACACAAACACACACACACCTACACACACACACACACACACACACACACACACACACACACACACACACACTCACCCACATACACACACATATCTACACGCTCACACGAATTTAGAAATTGAAAAAGATTCTCCTGATTAAGCATACGAAACCCATGTCCTGATACTTTTTAACGCCAGTGTCCACGTGACTTAAGACCACGTTGTCACCTCCCTGTCCATCAGTCCGTCACCTTGAGCTCGGTGTCAATATCTCATATTTTATGAATCTTTCAATTTCGTGACGTTACCGTGACCGCCATTCAAGGTTCTGCGAATGAATTATTCACTAAAGAAAACGGGTTTTTCGTTGAGTAGATACTGTTGCGTTTTTTTTTCTTTCTTTTCTTTTTTCTTTCATTCTTTCGTTTTTTTTCATTTCTTTTCTTTTTTTTCTTTCTTTTCTTTTTTTTTCTTTTTTTCTTTTTTGATTTTGTGGTTATTTTGATTCTTGTTATTTTAGTTGTTTATGTTGGGGTTCGTGTGAGGTGTGTTAAGGAGAGAAGTGATAAAGGAAAAGAGATAGAATGAAAGAGTAAACAAAGGAGAGAGTGTGTGAACTTCTTGAATCGTATGTATTTATTTTGTGCAAATAAACGTAACGCTAAGCTAGTCTGTTATGAATAAGATACTAAGGATTTGGTGAGAGAGGGGAGAAAGAAAGAGAGAGAGAGAGAGAGAGAGAGAGAGAGAGAGAGAGAGAGAGAGAGAGAGAGAGAGAGAGAGAGAGAGAGAGAGAGAGAGAATGAGAAAGAGAGAGAGAGAGAGAGAGAGAGAGACTAACGGACGGACGGACGGACGGGCAGAAAGAGGTGGCGGAGAGAGAGAGAGAGAGAGAGATAGACAGAAATAGGAGGGGAGGCAAAAAAAGAGAGAAAGACAAAATGAGGAGTAGAGAGACAGACATATATAGAGAGAAAAGTCAAACACGCACATTAAGAAAGTAGGTGACAAAGAGAGAAAGAAAGAGACTAACAAACGGACAGACAAATAAAGCAAAGCCCCACATACATTAAAAAAAAAAAAAAAACTACGAAACAGAAAAGTAAAAAAAAAAAAACAAAAAAAAACACCCTAACCAAACTCAAAAAAAGGAAGAAAACACACACCACTCCTCTCTTATCAATCTCTAATCCACCATCCTTCTCTCCCCCCCCACCCATCCTCCTTCCTGATCAGCATCCTCCAAGAGATCTTCCTTGATGGAGCAGCATCGAAAATTAGGATCCCAGACAAGGACCTTCGTGTTCCAGTACGACTTCGCTCCCAATTCGAAGTAAGTTTATTTTTATCATCGTGTTTCGTTTTTTTTTTTTTTTTTTTTTTTGGAATAATGAAAAAATATGGGTATAATGGTACTAATTCTTTGTGTTTCGTTTTTGGAATAATGAAAAAAAATATGGGTATGACGGTACTAATTCGTTGTGTTTCGTTTTTGGGTGATTTTGGAATAACGAAAAAGATAATAGAAAATAATAATAACAGTAAGAAACGATAACCATAATTATGATAGATATAATGATAATGATATAGTAATACTACTCTGTCCTCTGTTTTTGGGGATGGCACTGGAATAACGATAGAGATGATAATAATAACGATATTAATGATGATGATAACAAATACAATAACAATAACAACAATAATAATGATAATATTAATGATAGTAATATAAATCCTACTACTAAGGTTAACGTCGTTCTGTTTTTTTTTTTCTATTCTTTTCTTTTCTATTCATTTTTTTATTGATGTGGTTGGAATAACGATAACTGTTGTTATTATTAATCTAATTTATTATTTTAATTATTATTGTTTATCTCCGCTATATCTATCCGTAGTAGTACCATTATTGCGATTCTTGTGATTATCATCATTACTGGATTTTATTGTATATTTTTCTTTTCTCTTTATCTTATCTCGATGTTTATGACTTATCGAATATTCAGCCAAGAGTAATCATCATGAATATGACATTCATACGATTATTATTCATATCGTCATTTCGATCGTTATTCTATTAGTTATAGTTACGCAGTCGTCAATTTAACGAAGTACATATTTGAAGAAGAAGAAGAAAGAATTACAAGAAGGAGAAGGAAAAGAATAAGAAGAGGAGGAGGAGGAGGAGGAAGGAGAAAAGAAAAAAGAAGAAGGGAAAAAAAACTTTATTATTGCTAAATCAAGATACTTTATATATAACTGTGGGACGTTAGATAAATAAATAGACTAGACCCTTTAATTAGAACGATTTATAGCTCACCTGAAGAAGATTTTCGTGTTTAAAAATTCATGAATATTTCGTCATTCTCTCACGCGTATTCCTTAAGGTAGATTGGTTATATTGATTAACTGATAAACAGGGGAAGAGAGAGAGAGGAAGGAGTGGGAAGTTAAAGGAAAAGGGTGATATGGAGGGATGCATAAAAGGAGGGACAGAGGAGAAGGAGAAAGGCAGGAGGGGAGTAGGGAGGGAGGAAAAGGAGAGAGAGAGAGAGAGAGAGGTGATGAAGGGAGAGAGACATAGGGGAGGTGGAAAGAGAGAGAGAGAGAGAAGAGAAAGAGAGAAAAAGAAATATATAAAAAAAAGCAAAGCAAGAGAGATACAGAAAGAAAAATGCAGCAAGAGAGAGAGAGAGAGAGAGAGAGAATCACAATACACACAAAGACTGACATCAAACCATCATCATATCCATCATTATCACCACCATCCTCATCACAACCTCCTCATCCTCACTCTTCCCTCATCACTGACATCCTCCCCATATCCTTCCAGATCCTTTGCCAAACTTGAAGGTGGTTTAAGTGTATCCTTAGTGGCTTTTACAATGTGTTACCGCATCAAGCCTTATTACTATCGTCCTGAGGTTGTGGTTGTGTCCTTTGCCGATAGGAGCACAGACATATTCCGTTCAGGTGAGTTTGTTTGTGTTTGTTTTTTGTGTTTGTTTTGTGTGTGAAGTTCAGGGGAGTTTGTGTTAGTTTTTTGTGTTTGTTTTGTGTGAAATTCAGGTGAGTTTGTGTGTTTGTTTTGTATTTGAAGTTCATGTGAGTTCGTGTTTGTTTGTTTTTTGTGTGAAGTTCAGGCGAGTTTGTTTGTTTTTTGTTTGTTTTGTGCTTGAAGTTCAGGTGAGATTGTGTGTTTGTTTTGTGTGTGAAGTTCAGGGGAATTTGGGTTAGTTTTTTGTGTTGCTTTGTGTGTGAAGTTCAGGTGAGTTTGGGTGTTTGTATTGTATGTTTATTTGTGAAGTTAAACCAAGTTTGTGTGTTTGTTTTGTATGTTTGTTTCGTGTGAAGTTCAGCCAAGTTTGTGTTTTTGTTTGTGCTTGTTCGTTTGTCAAGTTTGTAGGTCTATCTATATCAAGATTGTGTGTTTGTTTCTATGTCGTTGAGATAGGTTTGATACTCATTCTCATTCACACCTTTTCTACAATCTCTTCCATTCACAGACCACAACCGCCGTGGGATGAACCTGTTTCTGCAGAGCCAACGTGTCCGAATCGCCACCAACGTCTCGACGCCTCTGATGGTTTGGTCGTCCTGGTGCTTCGCTTTCTCGACCAAGATGGGGACCTATGACGTGTTCATGAATGGGCAGAGGATTACGAATGGGTCCTGGATCCCCATGAGGAAGGTAGGGGGAAAGGGGAGGTGTGGAGGAAGGAAAAGGTGGTTGGATCTTTTTGATGTTCGGTTATTTATTTTTCGTTTTTTTTATCTATTTTTTTTCTCTCTCTCTTCTTGGCTTCTTGTGGTTTTCTGCTCTCTCTCTCTCTCTCTCTCTCTCTCTCTCTCTCTCTCTCTCTCTCTCTCTCTCTCTCTCTCTCTCTCTCTCTCTCTATCTCTCTCTATCCCCCCCTCCTCCTCTCTCTCTCTCTCTCTCTCTCTCTCTCTCTCTCTCTCTCTCTCTCTACCCTCTCTCTCTCTCTCTCTCTCTCTCTCTCTCTCTCTCTGTATTCAGTCCCTCTTTCAATACTTACCACACACATGCCTTGTCATTCCCACCTTATATTCACTCTCTCTTTTAACTTTCACCATACACAATTCCGTATCATTCATGCCTTCATGCTTTGACATTCCCATCATACAACCACTCTCCCTTTCACTTTCACAATACAGCCTTTCGTCATCCCAGTTTTTAGCCCCTCTCTCACTCTCCACTACACAATCTTCAGTTATTCCCAACGTAGATTCACCTTGCACAACAATCTTTCATCTCTATTTTCACTAACCGCAACGAAGTCTTCAGTCATTCCCCATTTTTATTCACTCCTCGCAGCACTATATTTCACCATCCCTATTTTTTCTCTCCTCTTGCATTCCGCAACATAGTCTTCAGTCATTCTCCATATATATTCACCATTCTTAGATTAAAATTCTATCACCCTTAATTCCATCCTTTCTCTTACCCTCCTCCACAACACAAAGACTTCCCTCCCTCGTCCTCATCCCGTAGGTCCTCCTGTCGAACGAGGAGGTGGCGGTGCTCGGCCAAGACCAAGACGTGGAGGGCGGGGGCTTCGACTCGACGCAGTCCTTCTCCGGCGAACTCACGGCATTCAACATCTGGGGGAGGTTCTTGAGCGAGTATGAAATGACGTCAGTGTCCTCGTGCGGGTCCCTCATCAACGGGGACATCGTCAGCTGGAACGACTCTCGGTGAGTGAGGGAGAGAAGAGGGGGAAGGGGAAACGCGGGTGAAGGTGGCAGTGTAAAGGGAGGGAGAAAGGGATAGAAGGAGAGGGGGAGAGACAGGGAGGGAGGGAGGGTGAGAGACAGAGACAGAGAGAGAGTGGGGAAAGAGAGAATAAAACAAAAAGAAAGAAAAAGACAAGGACAGAGGGATAACAACCAAACAAAAAATAAAATAGCAACCCCGTAAAAAAAAAAAAAATTCTGCCCCCCATCAGATGGACTTTAACCGGAGACGTTCGCGAAGAGACGAGACTCGTACACGACACCTGTGAGATCCTACCGTCACCTTACTTCATGTTCAGAGACCGCCTGCAGTTCAGTTACGCCGTCGCTCTCTGTCAGGTAGGGTAACGTTAATGATAGTCTTTTTATTTACCTATCTGTAACACACAAACACACGCACGCACGTGCACACACACAAACAAACACACACACACACACACACGCACGCACGCACGTAAACACACACACACGCACGCACGTACACACGCACACACACACTCACACACACACACACACACACACACACACACACACACACACACACACACACACACACACACACATACATACACATACACACACACACACACGCACACACACCAAACAACCCCAAATACGCCACTATAAACCCACTCTCCCCCCCCCCTCTTTAACCCACGCCAACCCCCACAGGCATTCGGCGGGACCATGGCGGTGCCGACGAGCGCAGAGGAGCAACAGGAACTCTACGAAATGGCGTCGACCATATCCCACATCTGCGCTCCCGACGGCGGCGCTATCATGTGGCTCGGGATTACAGACGCAGAGAGTGAAGGGGAGTGGCAGGTAGGTGAGGGGAGGGACAGGGGAGGAGTGGGGGTTGGGGAAGTGAGGAGTGTGAAATGGGGTCGGGATTTCGGACGCAGAGAGGGGAGGGGAGTGGCAGGTAGGTGAGGGGAGGGAGGGGGAGGAGAAGGGAAGGAATGGGGGTGGGAAGTGAGGAGTGTGAAATGGGGTCGGGATTTCGGACGGAGAGAGTGAAGGGGAGTGGCAGGTAAGTGAGGGGAGGGAGGGGGAGGAGTGGGGAAGGAATGGGGGTTGGGGAGGTGAGGAGTGGGAAATGGGGTCGGGATTTGGGAGGCAGAGAGGGGAGGGGCGTGGCTGGTAGGTGAGGGGAGGGAGGGGGAGTAGAGGGAGTTGGGGAGGTGAGGAATGGGAAATGGGGTCGGGATTACAGACGCAGAGAGTGAAGGGGAGTGGCAGGTAGGTGATGGGAGGGAGGGGAAGGAGAGGAGAGGGGAAGGAATAGGGGTTGGGGAGGTGAGGAGTGGGAAATGGGGTCGGGATTTCGGACGCAGAGAGGGAAGGGGAGTGGCAGGTAAGTGAGGGGAGGGAGGGGGAGGAGTGGGAAATGGGGTCGGGATTTCGGACGCAGAGAGGGAAGGGGAGTGGCAGGTAGGTGAGGGGAGGGAGGGGAAGGAATGGGGGTTGGGGAGGTGAGGAGTGGGATATAGGGTCGGGATTTCGGACGCAAGGGGAAGGGGAGTGGCAGGTAGATGAGGGGAGGGAGGGGAAGGAATGGGGGTTGGGGAGGTGAGGAGTGGGATATAGGGTCGGGATTTCGGACGCAAGGGGAAGGGGAGTGGCAGGTAGGTGAGGGGAGGGAGGGGGAGGAGTGGGGAAGGAGTGGGGGTTGGGGAAGTGAGGAGTGTGAAATGGGGTCGGGATTTCGGACGGAGAGAGTGAAAGGGAGTGGCTGGTAGGTGAGGGGAGGGAGGGGGAGCAGTGGGGAAGGATTGGGGGTTGGGGAGGTGAGGAGTGGGAAATAGGGTCGGGATTTCAGACGGAGAGAGGGAAGGGGAGTGGCAGGTAGGTGAGGGGAGGGAGGGGGAGGAGTGGGGGTTGGGGAGGTGAGGAGTGGGAAATGGGGTCGGGATTTCAGACGCAGAGAGGGAAGGGGAGTGGCAGGTAGGTGAGGGGTGGGTAGGGGAAGGAATGGGGGTTAGGGAGGTGAGGAGTGGGAAATACGGTAGAGAGGGGTTGAGGGTTGTATAGGAGGCGAGGACGAGGGCAGGGGTATGCACGCAACACATTAAAAATCTATAAGAATCCTTCTAAAACTATTATTCAACATTATTATTAACAATATTGTTATTATTAGTAATTGTTGGTGTAATTATAATTATTGTTGTTGCTATCCTTATTATAATTATCATTATTGTTATTTTTATCGTTCCTCGAAGGAAGTACACTGTTGTGAAGTAATTAGACACATTTATCATTTACGAGACTAACCGAGGGGGGAGGTTAAGTAGGAAGGGAGGGAGAGGGAGGGAAAGACGTTTTGAAGAGAAAAGGAAGTTGGGAATAGGGAAACGGAAGGGACTTAAAGTGGAAAAGAGCATGTAGGAGAAAGGGAGAGTTGGCTCAGATAAAAGGGGGATGGGAGATGGAGGGAAGGGGAAAAGGGAGCGAGGGAAGTGGGGAGTTGAATGAGGAAGGAAAAGGGAAGTGGAATGAGGTTGAAAATTATAAAAGCGAGGAGTGAATTTAATAAAGATTTGGGAGTGAGAAGGGGTACGCAGAGGGGTAAAGGAGATGAGAAATGGGAGAAGGTAGAAGGAGGAGAGTGAGAGAGGGAGAGAGGAATACCTTTTTTTGATGAAATTATTGTTCCATAGGGGCTAGGTATAATCCCAGAGAGATAACCAAATCTTGGTATAAATCTTTCCGTTTTTCTCCCTGCCAGTTAACAAACGAATGTCATTGTCCATTTTGGGAAGAAATATTACAAAATCTAGGATTCTACGGCAGATGTTGGGCGTTTACAGACATTTGGAGGGAAAATTTGAAGTTTGTTGCCAATCCCGCAAGCAAAATATGGCTTTGCGGCAGTTCTCAATATTGCCAAGGCATTTTATCCCATTTAAAATGTGTCCTTTATCATTACCACATACCCTACACTTTGTTAATCTATGCCCTATTCGACGTTCTGTGTAAAATCCATTAAAAACACCAACACTTCCTGGAGTCCATGCGAGTGTGCAAAAATACCGGAATGGGCCAGTTTTCACTCCTTTCACTATTTTATAAAGCTCAAACCCGTGGTCGTATGAAATATATAGATGACATGTAACCTTTATTTTGCGGACCAGGGATTCCTTCAGAGAAAAATAAAAACAATCACAGCAAATATCAATTTTGATAAGCGGTCAACGATTAACGAATTATGCGCAGCGTTGAAATAATGCTACATGATGTCATCAGTAGACTTATTCATTAATAAAGGACACATCTGTTCCTTGGTAGTGCTTCTAATTCTATAAATTTTGTAATTTTGAATTGATTATATCACTTACGATTACATCATTGTATGGGAGTCATCATTTGGGAAAATTTAGGAATCAAGCAATGAAAATTCTCTACACACATTATTTCACTAAGTAATGATGTCTTCGTAAATGAAAAGATACACAAGATAAGTCTCCAGCCCCGGTCAGCAGTCAGGAAATCATACCCAGTCTTAAGTGGGTCCTGTTATTACTGTTATCATTACCATCATTACAATTATCATTATTGTTGTTATTATTGTTATAATTATTATCGTTATCATTACCATTTTTTTTATTATTATTGTCGTTATCATTATTGTTATTATGGTCATTATTTTTTTTGGTATTACCAGTACTATTCTTATGATTACTATTATTACTAGCGGAACCTATCTCTCCTCTCTCTCTCTCTCTCTCTCTCTCTCTCTCTCTCTCTCTCTCTCTCTCTCTCTCTCTCTCTCTCTCTCTCTCCCCCTCCCTCCCTCTCTCTTTCTCCCGTCCCTCCCTCCCTCTCCCCCTCCCTCCCTCTCTCCCTTTCCCTCCCTCCCTCCCTCTCCCCCGTCCCTCCCTCCCTCTCTCCCTTCCTCTCCCTCTCTCCCTCTCCCTCCCTCCCCCCCCCTCTTTTTCTTCCAGACCGTGGACGCAAGGAACCCCTCTAACCTCACCTACGAGAACTGGGACGACAACCAACCCAACGGCGGCCGCATCGAGAACTGCGCCGTCATGAAGGGCACTGTGAGCCACGGCGCATGGACCGACAACTCCTGCAGGAAGTCTTTCAAGTACTGCCCCGTCTGCCGCTTAGTCGTGCCGAATTACTTGAGGTTCAGGTGAGAGTGGTTGGGGAGGGGGTGAGGAGAGGAGAGGAGGAAGTGAGGAAGAGGAGAGTGTGGGAGGAGGGAGGGAGGGAGGAGGAAGGGAGGAAGGAGGAAGTGAGGAAGAGGAGAGTGTGGGAGGAGAGAGAGAGAGAGAGAGAGAGAGAGAGAGAGAGAGAGAGAGAGAGAGAGAGAGAGAGAGGAGGGGGAATGGGAGGGAGGGATTTAGATACTTATTTCACTTCTACATTTAGGAATGAGCGCGCGCGCACACACGCACACACACACACACACACACACACACACACACACACACACACACACACACACACACACACACACTATCAAGCAGAAACAGATATCCCTTACCTACACTACCAACTTACCTACCCATCTACATCAATACAGATAGATAAATAAACATACAGAGATTTATATACCTGTCTCCTCTTCAGGGGAATATGCGACTCCAACCTGTACGACGATCGACTTATCCTCACCGGAGTGAAGAATAACAAGCCCTATTTTAGAGGGTATTACAGGTCACAGGTCAGTCTGAGATTTTTTTTTTCTTTTTTTAATATTACAGCGGATTATTACAGGTCATAGTTCTAGTCTTTGAGGATTGTTTTCCATTTTCTAAATTGCTTTTTTTTTTCTTTTTTTTCTCCTTTCAAAGTGAAGATTTTTCTCTTTTCTAATTTTATCCAGACTCTTTTTCTTCATCATTTTCTTTTCCTTTTTTCTTTTTGTCAGATTTCACCATATTTATCCTTCTTTTCGTTAATCATCTTCATTTGCATTTTCTTTTTATTGTTTTTTTCTTTACAAACAACAAGGCTCGGTGTTGGGTGGTTCGCGTGTGAGGTAAATGGTCAGAAATCTAATAACTGAGGTAATTAAATGGAACAAGGTTAATGGTGGACTCTTTCTCTAATTTGTTAATTTTAAAACGTTCGAAAAAAGTCCATCGTTAATCTTCATTTAAATTAAATTCATCGCTGCGAGTGTGCAGTACCTACTTTAGGTTATTGAAAACGTATATTTTTTTTCTCTAATTCCACACGTTTCGTTTAACAGCACTTTTATGAATGGAAAATCAAATAAAAGATAAAAGAGATAATAATACAAAACAAAAAATCAAAGTACGTTTCATAACTCCAATTCGATGCTTTACCTTTTCATATTAGGTCACAGCTGTTACCCGCCGCCATTTTCTTTAGATTAAGGTTAAAACAGAAAGCGCTCATATTTAGGGTACACTCTTCCAGGTCAGTGTATCTCTTCCATTTTCGTATCTTCGTTTATAGGATATATATATATATATATATATATATATATATATATATATATATATATATATATATATATATATATATATATATATACATATATATACATACATATATGTATATATATATATATATATATATATATATATATATATATATATATATATATATATATATATATATATATATATATATATATATATATATCAAAATCGAGACGACACGTTCTATCGTAGAATGTAGAGAAAAAAAGATGAATAACTAAAATAGTCAACATTTGCTTTCAGTTTATAAACGTAGAAAGAATGTGAAAAAGACGAGTTTGTTTTCTATCACTGGGGATTCGAATAGGGATTCGAACCAGAGCTGTTGCGAGAACGGATTAATTCTTACTGCGTTGTGATTGGCTGAGAGTGTTCGAGTCATGATTGGCTCAGAAACTGTGATGTCACAACTGTTTTCTTGTTTGGAAGTGTATTTGTAGAGACCGTTGAAATCCTATTTGGCTACTATTTTTTTTCGTTAATGTCAACAGAAATTGATATATAGACCGCTAGTCAAAATTTGTATAGCCATACTTAAGGATTTGGGAGTGGGACTGTGACGTCATAAACTAACCGCACCCCTTACCGACTCCGTCATTACTACGTCATCATACGTCATAGGGTACTGGATAAATAGAAGTATTACTGGATTCACACCTTGCTGATTCGAACTCGTGTTGTCGTATGATCCTAAACGGTCGTCAGTCTGCAATTATAGAGTGGATGAAACTGTACCTCTTCTTCTGCGCAGTTACGTGTGCTTTTTTCCTGTGTGTTTAAAATACTGATTTCTAATGTTTCCAGCAAAATTTTTAAGCTGATTTATGAATTAAGTGGAATGCTCTGCGCATGTGCTTTGCCTGTAGCTAGTTCCCCTGCTTTATGCGGTTCTGTTGCCTGGTCACCTTCTGCTAATTCTGTCACTGGTTATGCAGATCCTATTAAATGCTAAGCTGGGCTGCCAATTTGATCACAAATATTTTTTTTTCTTTTATACTTTTTCTGTTATTTTCGTTTGTGTTATTTATGGTCATCATCAATATAACCATAATAAAAAATACATCAAAATCCTTCACCGCCTCAACCCCGGCTCCCTCACCGCCTTGCGTCCCCGTCCCGTCCCCTCCCTTATTACCTTCCCTTACCTCCTTTCACCCTCGCTCCCTCTATCCCTTATCCTCTCCCTCACTCCTTCCCTCACTTGCTCACCCCCTCACCATCCTCTTCCCATACCACCTCACCACTTCGCCCCCGTTCCTTCATTACCTCACCATCCCCTCTCCCTCACTCTCTAACCATCTCACACCCTCATATCTCTCTCTCGCCCCCTAACCATCTCACGCCCTCACCTCTTCTCATATCTCTCCCTCGCCCCCTCCCTCACCTCTTTTCACCCCCTTCCCTCAACGCCTCGTCCCCCTCAGGTCTACTACTCGTCGGCGGGTGAGTGGCGCCTCGAGAACATCCTTCTGCCGGATACCTTTGCCGTCATGGAGGAGTCGGGTAGCATAGACTTTCCGATCGGACGTCACATGTGGATCTTCTCTCACGGCTTCTGCGGGAAACCTCCGGGCACGGTGAGGCGCTGAGGGTTCCTAGGAAAGTTGGGTGGATTTGTTTTAAAGAAGGAGAGAGATGGAAGGAAGGAGGGAGGGAGAGGAAGGGGGATGGAAGGAATGAAGGAAGGTGGGAGAGGGAGAGAGAAGGAGAGAAGGAGAGAGAGAGAGAGAGAGAGAGAGAATAAATATAGACAAGGAAGGAAAGAGAGAGCCAGAGAGAGATCGAAACAAATATAGACACAGCTAATGATAGACCAAGAAAAAAAAACAGAAACACAAAGACAGACAGGCACAAAAAAGCATAACTCAACCCAACCCAAATCCCACAATACTAACAACACACCCTCTTCCTTCCTCCCCAGGCCATCTCCCTTGCATTGACACAGTGCGAGAGCGACGAATTCACTTGCAACAACGGAAACTGCATACCCCTGCATGAGGTGTGCGACCGGCGGGCTCAATGCACCGACAAAAGTGATGAACTAAACTGCACGCTGGTTCTTAGGCCTGAGGGGTACCAGGTAGGTGACGGTGCTGTGGTATCAGGTGGTGCTGTTACTTATGGAT
>NC_091554.1:45408209-45418209 GCF_042767895.1 Penaeus vannamei | reverse complement strand
ATGAGAATGACAGTGATAATAACAATAAGAATCATCATTGTCATATTTTTTTCATTGCTATCGTCTTTATCATTTATATATATATTTTTTTCTTTCAAGTAACACATATAAAATATACTTTGGGATCAACTGGATCTTTTATTTATGTATACAGCTGCCATTCCTGTGTAATCGTCTCCATTTCATGTTCCATTTCCTAGTTGTCTCACTCACATACCATAGTACACGGGCAATTAGCCAAGGAGCTCTCCCCAATAGATACAAGGAGACAGCACAGATACCACTCGCTCTTCGATTTCAGCTCCTTCTACTACTGAAAGCTGGTCTATTGGAGATGATGAAGGCTATCCATTTGGGAAAAATGACTATTACTTCGACCACATAATAGGTGAAATCACTCTCACTAATCGTGCTGCTACTAGGCCTACTCACCTCTGAAGGAGCGGCCACTTCCACCTTCTGCCATTTCGGTTCCTTCGACAGTCGAGGCAACCAATCATTCTGCCTTCACTCGGTCATCCCTGGTCTGTGTGTGTGTGTGTGTGTGTGTGTGTGTGTGTGTGTGTGTGTGTGTGTGTGTGTGTGTGTGTGTGTGTGTGTGTGTGTGTGTGTGTGTGTGTGTGTGCGTGCTTGTGCGCGTGTGTGCGTGCTTGTGCGCGTGTGTGCGTGCTTGTGCGCGTGTGTGCGTGCTTGTGCGCGTGTGTGCGTGCTTGTGCGCGTGTGTGCGTGCTTGTGCGCGTGTGTGCGTGGGTCTGCGTGGCTTTAAATGAAATTAGTGAATTTATTGCCGAGGTAATTTTCAAGCACTTGAGTTTCATCATATACTTCTTTACTGATGTGAAAAAATCCTTTAATTCTGTGGTTCTAAGTTTAACCTTCGATGATGTGTGTGTTAGGGGGAGGGGCATTGTGCCTGGTCACTTGCAAGCTAGACTACTCTTACTTCTTCTGGGAAAACTAATAAACATGAGGGTATTTAAAAAAACTTCAAACTGGTATATCATTATTAGAAACATACAAAAATGTTTTGCTCCTGATGTCAGAGTATATATAAAATTTTCTTTCAACACTACCATTATAAAAAATAAACACTATATTGACTAATTTTAGCAAGTGAAAATGTAATGAAAACACTTTAAAGATCTGTTTCCTTATTGGAATGTAGGAAAATTATAAATTCTTAAAATCAATCATTACAAGAAGAACATGTCAGTGAAATCACATACTATTTTGTGAAACTGTCAGCCAACTTACACTATCTTAATGCCTAAAGATCCCGGAAATACAATTATGCTTTACCCATTATTTTTTTGCTGATCAGTAACTTCTTTTTCTTGGCCTGTGGTTTTTTCCCAACGTTCTGTGAATTAGAGTCATTTTCGTCCCTTTCTTCCTCACTTCCACTACTTGACCTCTTCTTTTTGGCTCCCTTCGAGTCTTTTTTCGTGGTAGGCAAATTCTCTGTTTCCATCTGGGTATTATCCTCATCATCTGATCCCGAATGCCTTTCATTGTCACTTGACCTCTCAGCATTGTTTTCATTCTCATCAGCATTATTGCCGTTGATTTCTACTTCTGTCTCGTCGTTGGGGTCTTCGTCATCATTCTTCAGTGCTTCCATGATTGCGGCTGGCACAATCCTGAAATCCCTCGACGTGCTAAGCTTCATTGCCTGCATCAGATTGACCTTAGACTTGCGTGAAAGAGTAATGAGGTGCTTCTCATATTGCTCAATGGAAAAGATCAGGGCAGGTATAAGTTTGTACTCCTTTATGGCTCTTGCTTTCAGAGTTCCCTCTTTATTCTTTCCCATCTGTCTTTGTGCTCCTTCTATGTAGGTGATAGTTGGGTAGACTGGAGCAGTCACCAGTTGTCCAGACATGTGGACCACCTTTTCAAATTTATCTGAAATCTGAGGATAAGTCTTAACCCTGTAGAGATCCAGGTAATATTTTACATACAATGATAGTACATTGTACAGTTTAGTAACAAGCTTAAGGGTATGATCAGTATTTGTCCCCAGTGGTAAGGCCGACTGGATCACTTCATGCACTGCATGCATGACCAGAACAAATTTCATGCTAATCTGACGCTCAATCTTGTCAGCATCATATTCAGCTCCTGAGGCTAGACAGGCTTTTGTCTTGTTAAGTGCCATCTCAGTGAGATTAAGAGAATCATCTAGATGGGCCAGCAATGTTGATAAAACAGCTGATGCCGTTTCCTCAGTAACAATCTTGTATTTACCAGCTTCTTCAACTTCTACATCTTGTTCTAAATCACCAAGTTTATGGTGTAATTCCCTGGCAATGCCTCTTGTTAGAGTGTGGTTGGCTTTAACCTGATTTGACAGAACAAAAGCCAGACCAACCATGGAATCTGCAAGCCCTCCATGGTCCAAAGCCTGATCTTTACAGAGCTGGAGAACCCAGTCCTGAACTTCTGCTATTGCATCACATTCAGGCTCCATTGCCTGTGTCACTGTTGACATTAAATGAACTATCAGACAACCATCTTTTAGCAAAGGGGCTCTTTCTTCATGGTGTAAAATTTTAAGCAACATCTTTTGACATTTCTTAGATACTCTATATAGATTCCCATTCAAATCCTTATTATCATTTTTCCCAGTCACTTCTTTCAGAATAGATTCCAATTTATCTTTATAGAATCTGCAGAAAATAGTCAGAAGAGATGATAGTATTTGAAGACTTTGCCGCAATCTAGTCACCTCCCTTTCATCCGATGAATCTGAAGATGCTAAGTTCGCCGAGCATTCAAACAACAAGACCTTAGCAACTGTTTTTAGTTCAGGTACAATTCTCTCCCGCTCTGAGATGGTCAGGCCCTTCACTGAGGATAAAGTCTCTTCTATGACTAACAGAAGATACATCTGCAATTCATGATTTTCCTTAATCAACTCACAGTAGTTAGGGCCTGCACTATCCACGTTGTCAAGTGAGGCCTCTAGCATCTTTGCTGTTGCCCGTAAACTCAGGTTACTCTTAAACGTCACAGAGGGTTTAGTCGCTGGTCGGCCTTTCCCTTTAGAGCTCTCACCTTTCTTTGCTGGTTTTCCACTCCTCTCCTTGACCAGGGTGACAATCTTCCTCTGAGACTTGAAGAGGGAGATCAGAGTCTGCATTTTCTCTTCTGACGTCTCTGCTCCATGAGAGAAAGTGTGTTCAATGAGGCAGTCAAAGACGCTTACCATTATCTTAGCAGAAAATAAATTTTTCTGTCCAACTGCACTAGAATTGGAAAATTCCCCGTTGGTGTCCAAGCCAAGATCATCTAATCCACATCCTGCAAGTTTCTCAGTTAAGTGATCAAATATGGAGCATACTTCATTGAGAACAGATACAGCATTTTCCTCATCATCATCATCCTCTGTAGTAATCCTTTCTCTGTTCTCTTCATAGTATGTCTTTATGGCACCCAAAGACCCCAATAAATCTCCCATGGGCTCAATGAGAACTGCATTTTCACCCTGGATTGAGATCACCTTCTTCAGGATAACAGGATTAAAGATGTCCGCTCTCACATCAAGGAATACTTTGATGTGCTGGAGCAGGAGTTCAAGAATGCTTCCTGTAAGCTTTGGATTGGCACGACTTACATCATATAGTCCAGCATAAAAGGTGGATTTGACCTGTAAGAGGAAGAAATCACAGCCTATTAGCAAACAATGATACAATGGTACACACACACACACAAGAACATATAATTTTTCTTGATTCTTATGTTTATCCTACATACATATATGCATGTTTCATCAATGTCTACATTCCTTTAAAAATAATATATCTCTCCTAAGTCCTGACTCTAAGCAGCTCTACCACTGTGCTTATACACAACTTCTTTTGATAGCATATAACTTACTCAGTTATTCTGGTATATCAATATCACTATATTATTTAGCTATAAACAAAAAGGTTACCTCATGCTGCTGAGAGAAGCACCGTCTCAACACTCCAAGCAGTTCCAGGCATAAGGCTTCGTTTGTTGAATTATTGAACACCGAGTGAACATCAGCATTTATGCTCACTGTGCTCAGAGATGAAGAGAAAGACATAGATGCTTGGGAGTTAGGGAGTGTTCCCATGACTCGGAAGTGTCGTAAAAATTGTAGAAATCCTCGGACAGCTACTTGTCTGCTTTCTACCTGCCTGCAAAAGAAGAACACATGTGATCAGTTTTCTTTCTCTTGATGAGGGTCAAACTTTATTTGCAGAGGAACAACAACAACAACAACAACAAAGAGGGAGATATCTATATCTATATCTACATAGATAGAAAGATACATACATAGATAGACGGCACAAGCCTTTCTATACAAAACCACAAATTTAGTTGGCATGATGCCAGAATATAGAAGGGATATCAAGAGAATATACTTGCTATGGTTTCAAGCATGTTAGTAGTTGCATTTATAAAACAACACACAGTACCAATTAAAGTTTTGGTTTCTTACAAAAAATTTACTGATTCAAATACCTATTTTAACAAATTTTGGATATACAAACATTTTTTATTAACACATCAACAACCACAGCCCCATACACCTATATATACTTAGATACATTGCATCAATTCAGATAACAGTAAAATACTCTTACTTGGAGAAGAGCATTTTCCTTAGAGTTATCATGAGAGCATCCTTCAGTGTCATGCTCATCTTGAGGAGGGGCAGGAGAGCATGGAGAAGATGCGTTGACACAGGCAGTGGGAGGAACACCAGGTATTCAAGCAACTCTCGGATAAGATTCAAGTGCTCCAACATAACCAGAGGAGACACCTTGGCCAGCTTGCCCAGGATTTCTGTGAAGAGAAATTGGTATAGGCTTCATTTCATATTTCTTCAGTTGTTATCCATGCAAATAACTATCTATCTATTGTGACCTGTATGCAAGCTTTTTAAATGGTTGGCTAAAAGAAAATCACTAAATATCTATTCAATTTTTAAGTCTATACAGACACCTGTCTATATACATATATATACATACCTAGATATTTTTCTCCCTCTGTATGTGCCATCTATAAACACACCTATGAAAATATACACAAGCCTATATTTATGCTTAGCTATATACACACACCAGTCTATACATATCTATATATAAACCCTTCTATCTGTTATCTATCCATTTACCTATACATGCATATATATCCATTAATCTATTCATTTATCTGTGTATGTCTGCAATTACTTACCTATATATTGCACAGGGGATGATGCTGACAGAATGAAATTAGAGAGCTGCGAGATGACAGTCCGAGCAATGTGAGGCTGCTTTTTGAGGATGAGGGGAAGAATCACAGACGCTAACTCGACCGCTCGCTGGCTGGCATACGTCTCTCCCTTTGGTCCGCCTCCCGACTCAAGGAGGCTAAATCCTAACTGGACTAATCCCTGACTCACCTGTAATCATCAAGATAAAAACCATAATAATGTACAGTGCTGTAGACATTCTTGTTAATCTGTCTGAAAATATGAACTCCATTAATATACAAATAATACATACTCACTCACTCATTCACTCACTCACTCACTCACTCACTCACTCACCCCTCCCTCCCTCTCTCTCTCCTTTATGTTGATTTTATAAACTTTTATCACCATCCCCTTTGGGACACTCCCCCTTCAAGTTCTGAGAAAGATTGAATTACTAAAAAAGAAATATCATCTGATAATAGAACTGTAAATACAATGTAGTTTCATTTGGGCTGAAATTCCCAATAGATATCAAAATTATACAATAAGCCAATACATTATCAATATCAATAATAAATATTCAAATTAATAAATATTAAATTCAATCAA
Source organism: Penaeus vannamei (assembly GCF_042767895.1). Classification (NCBI taxonomy): domain Eukaryota; kingdom Metazoa; phylum Arthropoda; class Malacostraca; order Decapoda; family Penaeidae; genus Penaeus; species Penaeus vannamei. The sequence continues at coordinate 45,412,388 of NC_091554.1, read as the reverse complement.
ACCTAAGAGCTCTATAATAAAACACAGTTCAATAAGTAAAAGAATTCATGAAACTGATTATCAATAGTTTAACTGTACATACCATATAATTTGTCTCTACCTATCCATATTATGAGCAAGATGTATAAATAATAATAATAATAATAATAATAATAATAATAATTATTATTATTATTATTAATATTATAATAACAATAATAATAACAATAATAATAATAATAATAATAATAATAATAATAATAATAATAATAATAATAATAATAATAATAATAAAAATAATAACAACAATAACATCAATAAAAGCAATAATAACAATCATCATGATAACAATAAAAAAAATAAAAAATAAAAAATAATAATAATAATAAATAAAATGAAAATAATGACATCAACAACAAAAATAATGATAATGATAATAATAATAATAATTATTATAATTAATAATAATCATAATCATAAGTATAATAACAATAACAGTAATAACAGTAATAAAAATAATAATAATAATATTAATAATAATAATAATAATAATAATAATAATAATAATAATAATAAAAATGATAGTAATAATAATAATAATAGAAATAATAATAATAATAATCATAATCATAATCATAATCATAATAATAATAATAATAGTAATAATAATAATAATAATAATAGTAATAAAAATAATAATAATAATAATAATTGTACAGTCCAAACACCCTTGAGAAATTCAAGATTTTGCCTCTTCAAGTTCTCCTACCTGATCCCAGCCCATGATGCAGTTGTCAATTGTCGTTCTGAAGGCGGCGGTAATGTTGCAGTTCTCTCCCCAAGTCTCACGCAACCACTGAGACTGCCTGCTTCTTTCTTGTTGGCGGAAACTCTTTAGCAGGCACGACTTCAGGGATTCTATGATCTGAAAAATTTACAAAATAATGAGTATACGAAAAAAAGGAAGAACAATAATAATTTGATCCATCTAGACAGAGTCATGTACGGATACTCAAAAGTATTAGCATAAGTGATACTGCTCTAATATACCTGATCTTGGTATTTTTCAATAGATGCCAGTGACAGCGAAAGAGCCAGATTGAAAGGCGTGATCAATCTCTCTGTCAGCCAAGTAGAAGTCTTGACAAACTTGAGATAATCTTTTACAAGTGCTGGATTGTACTGAGCTTGGTGCGTCACGTGGAGTATAACCGTTCCCTGGGCTTCTGTTAGTTCACTATGCTTGCTTTCCTCTGAAAACAGATCATCATAAAAACAAACTCACACTTATTTATCTATATAAAATCTTAAACTTGTGTAATAAATGTACAAAAGGTATGAATGATAATGACTATCTTCATAATGCAAGGGATGTATTTAACCAGTCTCAACTATATCTTTGCCAAAAACACATATTTCTGTGAAGATATTCAATCTCATTCTTACCTTTTCTACATTTGCTGCAATAAAAATGCAATATACATATGAAACAGTTCAACATGACTGCATCTCTAGCTGCCATACAATAAACCTACCAATGACTTCAGAGTCAATATCAATACTGTCACTTGCACAGTTGCCATTTTCACTTCTACTGGACAGTCTTTGCTCCTGCTTGTTGAAGAAGTCAATCACAGCCTGTAAAACACGACCTGGGAGCTTCCCTTTCACAAGCAGAATCAGGTGATAAATAATGGGTGGAACAGACTGAAAATCCACGCTCTTGAGAACATGCTCCACTTTGTAAACGACATCTTGCAACTCTTCCTTTGGCAGGTCTATGTCTCTGTGGGATTACACCAATGAACATAAATGTTAACTTTCACAATACTAGCATATCATAACAATACAAATAATCATATTGTTTTGAAAGATGGAAAGAGGAAGAGGAAGAGATAGAAAGGAAAAGAGAGAGAGAAAAACAAACAAACAAAAAAATAAAACAAAAGGGGAAAATCACATCACCTGAAAACTGGCAGGAGACTAATGGTGGTTTCAGCAGACCAAGGAAGATCACAGAAAGACTTGAGCACTTGATACCTATAGTCCTCCCCACTCATTTCCTTCCCTGACACTGTGATCTCTTCCTTTTGGCTTATACTGGTGATCAACTTGGCCAGGAGATCCACCCACCTGTAAGGAGAGGAAAAAGAAATTCTCAATTGAATACTTTACTTGAGATCACTGAAGATAATTCAAACAGAGATAATAGTAAGAAATTTCAAATCATTTGCTATGGTTTCAAGCTTAAACCGATGATCAACTTTGCTAGTAGGTCAACCCATCTGATATGAGAGGAAAAGAAAGGATCCAATTAAATACCTTATTTGAAGTAGCTTTACAGTATAGTTTACCTTGACACAGATAATACCAATATGATTTGTTCAGGTCAGCAAAGATCATTCAATTAAATATAACAGTAAGAAATTTCAAATTACTAATTAACTATCTTCAAAAATATTTCATTTTCAATTTTGGAGGCTGTTAATAGAATCCCTAAAAAAATTGCTGAATACTTTCAAGGTCTCGTAATTTTACCACGATAGAAAATGCAACAATGGCCAAAGCTACAATAATATCAATAACAATAACATTCAACAACAATAATAATGATGCTGATACTGACATGTGATAATGATCAAGGTAATATTCTTGATATTGACATATATTTTCCCCCACAATAGTTTGACATTCCCCTTCAACATACCTTCCTTGGAGAGAGGATCCATTTTGCACGTGTTCCACAAAACGATTGACGAGCTTGATGAGGACGTTGTTTGGGAAAACGTCGACGTGCATCATGAGCACGCCGACCATCTCGCCTGCACCCCTCTTGTTGTTATCTTCATCAGTGCGAATTTTCTCCAGGATGTATTCGTAGACCTTAAACACAAAAGAAGGGATGGTCCTTTTACTAAAATATCAAGATCTAAAATATGAAAGGAGAGTTATTTTACTGAAGAAAGTAAACAAATCTTGTCTCGGGTTGATGTGGGGAATATCATAAGATAGGTCAATTTACCTCATGTGTTTTTGAGTTTGAGAAAGTTTGAAGTTATTGCACACTAAGAAGGAGTTCTGCCAATACTATGTACAGTCACAGATAAAACTTGTCAAACATATTTCGAATTCTGTTTCAATCATCTGTTTAATAAGAAATTTTTTGTATGGGATAACAAAAATGAAATGTCCATCACAGTACATTAGCTCATGTTCTTTTAAGAATAAATAAATGCTGACAAATATCAGTACTTGCACATTAAGTAAGATACGTTACAGATCCTTTTTTTTTTACATTTATAAAACCAACGTTTTGATCATTCATACCATAGATTGAGAAAATGCATATATTTTCTTTCCTATAAACACATCCATTTCCAAGAGCAAAATAACTAGATGGTGATGATGATGGCGGTGGTGGTAGTGGTGGCGGCGGTGATGGTGGTGATGATGATGATGATGATGATGATGATGATGATGATGATGATGATGATGATGATGATGATGATGATGGTGGTGGTGGTGGTGGTGGTGGTGGTGGTGGTGATGGAGGTGGTGGTGGTGATGATGGTGGTGGTGGTGGTGGTGGTGGTGGTGGTGGTGGTGGTGATGGTGATGGTGGTGGTGGTGATGGTGGTGGTGATGGTGGTGGTGGTGGTGATGGTGGTGGTGGTAGCGGTGTTGGTGGTGGTGATGGTGGTGGTGGTGATGATGATGGTGGTGGTGATGATGGTGGTGGTGATGATGGTGGTGGTGATGATGATGACTGTGATGGTGATGGTGATGATGACTGTGATGGTGATGCTGGTAATGGTGGTGATGATGGTAGCGGTGTTGGTGGTGGTGGTGGTGGTGGTGGTGGTGGTGGTGGTGGTGGTGGTGGTGATGGTGATGGTGATGATGATGATGGTGGTGGTGAAGATGATGATGGTGGTGGTGGTGGTGGTGGTGGTGGTGGTGGTGGTGGTGGTGATGGTGATGGTGATGGTGATGGTGATGATGATGATGATGATGATGACGACGATGATGATGATGATGGTGGGGGTGGTGGTGATGGTGGTGGCGGTGGTGGTGGTGGTGATGGTGGTGGTGGCGGTGGTGATGGTGGTGGTGGTGGTAGTGTTGGTGGTGGTGGTGATGATGGTGATGATGATTGTGGTGATTATGGTGGTGATGATGATGATGATGATGGTGGTTGCG
>NC_091554.1:45380709-45403209 GCF_042767895.1 Penaeus vannamei | reverse complement strand
CCAGGTTAAGAACATCTGCACATAAAAAGTTACCCGATACATCTGTCGCAACATCCCAATTATAAGAAGATACAAAAGAATAAAATGAAATTACAGCATCTACAGACACAGCAAAGCACAGAATATGATATTGAAACCAAGTTCCAAACTTCAAGTGCATGTATTCCAAACACTGTACTAAAAGGATGAGGTCTTTATGCCTTAAACTTTCTCAATCATCTCAGGTACAGCCTTGAACAGGTCAGCCACCAAGCCCAGGTCAGCAACCTGTAAAAATAAATACATTATCATTATCACACTGTACTAAGCATGAAGACTACAAAGCACAAGGGATCACAGACTAACAGAAAGAGGACAAAGGCATTGGAGAGAAACTGAAAGCATAAGTGAGTGGATGTGTGTCAGTATGCCTGTGTGAATATGTGCATGTGTGTGTGGGTATGCGTGAGCGTGTGGGTATGCGTGAGCATGTGCGTGTGCATGAGTGAATGAGTGAGTGAGTGAGTGAGTGAGTGAGTGAGTGAGTGAGTGAGTGAGAGAATGCCTCCCTGAGTGAGTGGGTGACAGCGAAGGTGCAACTAATTTCATGACATGTCAATCATGTGAGCAAGAAATAAATAATATATGCAAATTACTTTGCTTAATAATGCATGTAATCACTTATCCAGAAATGACTAACAAATTCCACTTTGGAAAATACCGCAAAAAGTATGAATTACAAGACAAAATGAAAGTATATTATCATTATTACTACAATTATCTTATAAAAATAATTTCTAAATATCCCCCAGTTACCAACCTGGAAGATGGGTGCCTCAGGATCCTTGTTGATGGCCACAATGGTCTTCGAGTCCTTCATGCCAGCCAGATGCTGAATGGCTCCACTGATTCCTACAGCAATGTACAGCTCTGGGGCTACAATCTTTCCAGTCTGACCGACCTGTTGGACAGATGCACAAATTGAAGAAATAGATGTAAAATGTAGATTTAATGGGAAAACCTTAGGTTACACAGTTATCTTAGCCCTTTGTTAGACCATAGATCCTTTTTTTTTTTCTTTCTTTCTTTTGTCTTTAATCTCATGATACTTATTACTTTCATAACTCTACTGCCTTACCTGCATGTCATTGGGGACAAAGCCAGCATCAACAGCTGCTCTCGAGGCACCAACGGCAGCATTGAGCTTGTCTGCCAGTTTGTACAGCATTTCAAAGTTTTCTCCACTCTTCATGCCACGGCCTCCACTAACGACAGTCTGGTAGAACAGAGACAAATAATTGTTTGTTTAGTGGAGAACCACCTCTAAAAATAAGCAAGAGTAACTGCCGTAAACAGAAGCTTAAGCCATTGCAGCTATCAAATCATATTTTCAAAGTGCAAATTGCGTGCCTCTTTCACTTATTTTACTGGGAAACTCGAACACTGTCCTACCTTGGCAGCAGTCAGCTCTGGACGGTCAGACTTCGACAGTTCCTGGCCAATGAACTGGGACATATCAAGGGGTAGATCAGAGACAGGAAGAGGCTCGCTCCCTGCACTTCCACCACTAAGCTCTGCTGGCTCGAAGCTTGTTCCACGTACTGTAATTACCTGTGATGGATTATGGTGGGGATTCTCAAATATGCTACTTTCAGATAGAAGAAAAGGTATAGCTTACCCTCAATACTTTAGATACCTGTTATTTCTTTTCTTCACCCTCTCCCAATCTTTTTTACAAGACTATATGGTACATTCACCCTTTTTCCTGAGAATTCTTAATTTCACAGTACAAAAATTGAGTACTTAGCAAATCAATAAACAAAAACTCATCACACATTGCAAAAAACTAATACATAAGAACTCTTATCACATTTCAAAATGAAAAAAAGAAGAAAGATTATACATATCTAATGTTTCAAATTCAGAAAGTTTGTCCTGAGGTTAATAGAGGTTAACAGTAGTAGTTATGACTTGGGAACAATTATTTTGGGTCATATAAGTGTTCAGTGGATTTAAAAACTTTTATAATATAGATAAGGTTTCTCTTCTTTATATCCACTGTAAAACAGACTCAATTTGAAACAAGACTCTAAAACCAAGAGGAATAAAGAAAAAAATATCTACTGTATTAATAATGACATACTATCAATCAAATGAAATGTTATTTTAGTTTATAAAGTAGAACTGCTAGACTTTGACCACCCATTCCTGCAGATGAGTAATAAAAGACTATGATAGTATTATTAATGGAAAACCAACCTTGACGGCATCCTTGCTCTTGAGGGTCATGAGCGCATTGCCTGCATAAATTGAGCGGACGAACGTATCAGGAGCCTTGACTTCAATTATGTCACTAATGGGAGATACATCTAGCTGAGCTGCAACACGTGGCAACAAGGACTTTCCGAGGGCTGAGGCTCCAGCTAACAAATGGAAAAATAATTAGATGGCATGTATATATTTCCCATTTACAGAAAACAGGATGCGACAATAATTCATAATATCCCTTAGGTCTAGGTCTAAAATGTATCGTCTTTCACTGAATCAGAAAATAAGCCGTCTTCATACAGCTGAAACATACCGACAATATGAGTGTAGTTGAACTGATTCTGGGAAGCAAGCACAATGGGGGCCAGACGTTCAGGAAGGAAGCCTACAAGAGCATCAGAGTCGGCAACGAGAATCTTGGTAACACCGCTGGCTTTGGTTAGCTCTTCAACCACCTGAAAACATAATTATGCCGATAAATATCCTCTTAGTATATTATTGACTACTACATATTCTGGAATTTGGATTTGCAGACTCTTGAAATAATCAGTGTAAGGCCAGTGATAGATGCACAGTAAGTCTTTTAACAATTTAGCCATGACTTTGTAAGCAATCAAAAATCTTAAAATTCAAGAAAAACCCTGTAATAAATAACACCAAAAAAAGCCTACCTTTGAGCAGTTGTGACCGGCTACAAGGCAAGACACATCGCCTCCGAGCTTCTTGGCTGCTGTGATTGCGCTGAGGGTAATGGGTGTCAAGGCATTGTTATCATGCTCGGCAACCACCAGCGTCGACTGGAAGCGACGACTTGCAGCCTGAAATGGTGAATTTACGCAAGTAGTAAGAAAGGCTATGAAGAGATGGAAAAAAGAATAATAAATTAGAGGCAAAAAGACAAGAATATTAATACAATGGGATACAAACTGATGAAAATGAAGACAAAGCAAAACAACCTAAAATAAAAGCAGTAGAAGAGACAAGATAATAACTACGAAGAAGAAAGGAAATTCGCTCAACTGACAAATGAAATTTAAAGTATACATTCCTTTCTCAATGTCATTACTCTCTGAAGGACCAGAATATGAAATCTTAAAACTTGAAAATATTCGTCTTTTATCTTTAGGGTTATCTAATGAACCCCAAATTCACATAACTGCCCTAATTTCATGGTATTTAATATCCACAACTTCTCCTTTGTTGTGAAAGTTATAAATACATTGGAAACAATATAACACGTAATTTACCTTAAAATCGTACCCAATGACATACAAATTACACAAGAAATTTATACCGTACTTATACCCAATTTAGGGGGGTCCAAACACACTACCATAGAATACTCTTAAAACCTTCCTATTTCGCCAATTATCCTATTTTTTCAGAGCTCTTCGCATCTTCAGGGTTTTCCTAATGATACTGAAAGCCATTATATTTACCTGGCAGAGGCGAGTGGCGTTTCTTGTTACGGCGAACATCTTTTCTGGCTAAAGTTTTGTCTGCTCTTCGCCGTGATATAATAACTTTCTCGGTGCGCTATACTTAGCATAAAAGTGCTATGATTATGAGATTATTTATATAATTTTTTTTGTATGGTTCGTTTTTTTTTCATTTGTTGTGATCTATGATATGAAGTTATTTTTGATGAGGTGGTGTAGTTGCATTGATTATAATAGCTTTATAATTACAGGAGACAGAGAAAATTCTTTGATTACGTAGTCTAAATATGACCTTTAAACACGATATACACAACTGAGAACATGAATATCTGCTTTTTTTTATAATAATTCTAGATACATGATTAATTCAAATTGTATATTTGTGGTTTGATGAACTTTCGTAATGTGTGCTATGATATAGCAAAAAGCGCTTCCTAAGCAGTCCTCGCATTGAGTTGCCAGATAGTCATATTCTATCGCAATAAATTATAAATACAGAGTTACTACAGTACTTTTACTACTACAACTACTACTGTTGCTGCTAATAATGCTACTGCTACATTCATCTATTTCTAACACTTCTATTACCACAACTGTTCCTTGTACTACAACTACAACTTTTATATAATAAAAACAACTAATATTGTTACCACTCATGCTACTCTTATCACTAATGTTGATAATGGTATAGTAAATATTAATGATAATAGTAGTAATGATAATAACAATAATGATAATAATAATAAATGAGAATGACAATATTGATAACTATAATGATAATATTGTAAATATTGATAATAATAATGATGATGATGATGATAATACTAATAATAATAATGATAATAACAATGATAATAATAATAATACCAACAATAATGATAATGATGATAATAACAATTATGATCATAATGATGATGATAACAATAATAATAATAAGGACAATAATAACAATAACTATATAATCACAATAATAATGATAATAGCGAGTATGATAATAATAATGATAATAATAATAATTATAATGACAATAATAATAATGGTGAAAATAATGATAATAAAAGTAATGATAATGATAGTAATGATAATAATAATGATAATAATAATAACTATTATTATTATCATTATTATTATTATTATTATTATTATTATTATTATTATTATTATTATTATTATTATTATTATTATCATTATTATTATTATTATTATTATTATTATCATTATCATGTTAATTATAATAATAATAATAATAATGATAATAATAATAATGATAATAACTATTATTATTATTATTATCATAGTAATAATGATAATAATAACAATAATAATAATAAGAAGAATAACAACAATGATAACAATGATAATAATAGTATTAATATTAATAATGATAATAATAATAATAGGAATAATAACAATGATAATAATCATAATAGTGATAATGATGATAATGATGATAATGAAAATAATGATAATAGTTACGATAAAAACAATGATAACAATGGTATTAATACTAATGATAATGATAATAATAATAATAATAACAACAATAATAATATAAATAATGATTAGGTCAAGGAATGTAATATTAATAATACTAACAATAGTAATAATAATAACAGTAATAATAGTAATGATAAAAAAATGTAGCAATAAAATAATGATAATAATAATACCAATGAAAATAATAATGATAATAATAACGATGGTAATAATAACATCAATAATGATAATAACAATGATAGTATAAATTAATAATAACAATAAAGACAATATGAAATAATCATAACAATAATCATAGTCATAATGATAATGATAACAATAGCGACAATGATAATAGTAACATAATTATGATAATAATGATGATAACAACAATAATATCAATGGTAATAATGATAATGATGATAATAATGATAATAATAAATAATAATGATAATAATAATAATGATGATGATAATGATAATAATAATGATAATAATAATAAAGAATAATGATAATAATAATAATGATGATAATGATAATAGTGATAATAACAATAATAACAGTGATGATTGTAATAAAAATAATGATAATAATAACATTGATGATTACAATAGTAATAGTAGTACCAATAATAATAACAATAATAAAAATCATAATAATGACAACATAATAATAATGATGATGATAATTTTAATAACAATAATAATAATGATAATGATGATGATAATAATGATAACGATAAGAGTTACAGCATAAGGTTGATAATGGTAAGTACGCAATAATAATAATGGTGATAATGACAATAACAGTGGTAATATTAATGAGAATAGTACTACCAATTACGAGGATGATAATAATCATAATCCTGATTATCATCATTATGATAACAATAATAATCATCATAATAATAACCATAATGATAATTATCATATTGGTAATAGTAACAACATGACAGTAATAATAATAATAACAATAATGATAATAATGATAATGATAATAATAATAACAATAATAATGATATCAGTGATAGTAACAACAGCATTAATAACAGCAACAACAATGACAACAGTGATAACAATAACAATCACAATAATGATGATAATGATTATAATAACAAAAATTATACAATAATAATAATAATTTCTCTGAAACCAAGTTACGCGACTACATGACTCTGATATTGCTCTGTTGTGAATGAGAATGAATATCTTCACAATACAAGAGATGTATAGTGAATTTCCACATTTGTCAACATGAATACGGTTTATGATAAACACACACACACGCACATACACACACACACACACACACACACACACACACACACACACATATATATATATATATATATATATATATATATATATATATATATATATATATATATATATATATATATTGTGTGTATGGTGTGTATATATACATATATACATATATGTATGCATATATGTATATATATATGCACATACATATGTATATATATAAATGTGTGTGTGCGTGTACATTTATGCTAGGTATGATTTCCGTGAATCTACAAATTTGTCAGTTTGATAGAAGAATCCGTAAAGGTGTGGATTGAATTCGTGAAATAATCTCATCCTTTTGCACATTTTCTTTGTCATCGTAAACTTTGATCAACAGGAAATTCCCGAGATATGAACATATTTCTGCAGATGTACTATTTGAAAAGCTGGACTGATAACTAGCTGGTTTAAAGTGGATATTCAAGATCATTTTTTTTAACGAATAGATATATAGATATTTCTATCGGTAATTTTCTATGTCGCAAGGATTTTTTGTGTGATTAGATACAGACTGAATGTATATATATATATATATATATATATATATATATATATATATATATATATATATATATATATATGTATGTATGTATGTATGTGAGTGTATGTGTGTGTGTGTGTTTCCAAAGACAATTTTTTTTTTTTTTGAAAAGCTATACTTCCAGCGCCCACAAAATATTTTAGATATTAAGTAATTATTTTAGTCTAATGGAGCCTTTCATAAGATTAGTAAATCAATAGTTTTAAGCACATTTATCGATTACAATGCAAAAACATTTCAAGAAAATATCCGAATTCACAATTTCTAGATTCCTCAAGGTCCACAATTCATCAAAATTCATATAACTCAAAATATCTTCAGCATCGGTAACTTCAGTCCAAAAGACACTCTTACGCTAAATACTATATAAATACTATAATTATACTATAAATATTATACTTATACTATAATAAATAAATAAATACTATAAATAAATAAATAAATACTATACTTATACGCTAAATACTATACTTATGCTAATACCGGTATCTTGTTTTTGGCCCTGCACATGCTCAGCAACACCTGAAAGAGGGAAAGACTAGATCACTAGCAGCTCGAGGTGTCATGGCGTCTGTTTTAATGATTGTTCAATGAAAACATAACCATTAAAGTCATTATTTTCCATCCTTTTTGAAAATGGAAGAGACCAAAATGATAGACTTTCACAAAGCATCCGTAACTTTTGTGACGTCATCAAAATAAACCCCACGTGCTTTTTTTTCCAAAAATAGAATCAGACGCCATGACACTTCCTTGAGTTGATATTGATCTAGCCTTTCCCACCTGAAAGATCGGTGCAAATATTCACATTTGGATCGGTTATACTTCCTTTATACTTACTGCCTTTGATATTAATTTGTTTTATATCATTTATTTATTTATTCATCTATCTATTATTGTTCCGAGCCACTTTAGGGCAAGCATATGATCTTCGAATGGGGACAAATCTCATAAAAAGGGGGAAACGAAAATAAAGAGGGAAGCTAGAGAGACACAAAGAAACTAGTCATGACTTCCTTTCATTTTAAACATTTTCGCCATTGCTTTTTCTTGTTATTTATCGTTTTTTTTTCAAATCTTGCCGTTCTATTTTTTGTTGTTGTTCATTTGGTTTGTCTGACTTTTTATGTGTCTGTCTATTTATCTATATCTGTCTATCAATATCCTCTTGAGAAACAAAACAAGTATATGATGGACTCCAGCAAATTTGGGAAAAAACTAAATACCTTTTACATAATACTAGACAAATTACAAGGAAAAATTTATATTTCTTCTTCCTGCTTTTAACGTACTTTTACATTATTTTAATAGTTTTTGTTTTACTATCTTCTTGATAGTGGACAAGTTACTCGTGTGGATCGAGCAACATTATAGGAACAAACTTTCCACCATGTCATCTGCAGGAGATAATGAGATAAGATAAACTGCAATAGGAGAGAGAGAGAGAGAGAGAGAGAGAGAGAGAGAGAGAGAGAGAGAGAGAGAGAGAGAGAGAGAGAGAGAGAGAGAGAGAGAGAGAGAGAGAGAGAGATAATAAAAGGTATCCCCCTTCTATATTAAGACTGGTGGGCAGAGAAATATGCTTGATACGGTTTAACTCTTCATTCTTAAAGAGTTTACACGCGAGTAGAATAGAAAACGATACGAGCGAGGTTGGTCAGCGTGTGATGCGGTGCCATCGCGCTAGCCAACCCTGGCGAGGGAGGAGAGAGAGAGACAGACAGAAACAGAGATAGAGACAAAGAAAGAGAGACAGAGACAGACAGAGATAGAGAGAGAATGAGAGAGAGAGAGAGAGAGAGAGAGAGAGAGAGAGAGACAGAGAGACAGAGGCACAGAAAGAGAGAGATTGAGAGGACTGCGTGTGGTAGCGAAGAGGAAGGGTCACTCTAACCGTACGGAAGAGGGTGTGGGTCTGAGTCTGAGAGAGAGGTCACGCTGGGGTCACCTTTTATCTGACCAAGTGATGGGAGTGTTGCAGTTGAAATTATAGCATGTGCCCAAGGGGTCTGTGAGCTTGCATGATGCATTATGTTATGCAATATGTTATATATATATTTATATATATATATATATAAATATATATATATATATATATATATATATATATATATATATATATATATATATATAGAGAGAGAGAGAGAGAGATAGAGAGAGAGAGAGAGAGAGAGAGAGAGAGAGAGAGAGAAAAGAGGGATGGAGGGAAGGGGGAGATAGAGAGATAGAGAGAGGGGGGGGGGGTCGAACGTGTGTGTTCGGTTGCCGGTTTGTGTTCGTGTTCATATGTGTGTGTGTGTGTGTGTGCGTACGTGAAATATGTCAGTCTTTACATTGCTTTTGAGAAGCAAGAATACTTGGATAAGATAAGACCCTTAGTGTTGATAAAGGAAGGGAGGATGCTGGGGAATCTTCAAGTGTTTATAATTACTGATAACATATCTGGAGACAATAATGATCAGAGGTTGCTTTGCGACAGAAAAAGAAAGTTGTTAGATTTCCTGTATCTGGAAGGAAAATAGAGAATAAAAATATAGAGGGAGTAGAAGCGAGAACGAATGAGTAAATGTACTGTAACAATAAAATGTAACCCTATTACTTAATGAGGATTTTTTCATATGTTAGTCTAGATTAACGTGGGTAATTTGCATATTCATCGATCTGTAAAAATGGCATAAAAGTTTTACTTATGACTAAATGCGTATATAAATTTTAAAATTTAATTTACTGCTGACAAGTAACCTCTTTTAAATTTAAGACATTAGACTCATGCTTTCCAATGTGGATGATAAAAATAATCTTTAAAGTAGCGGACTGATGACTTTATAAAAACTCGACTCAGTTTCTCAGAATTTCCCGATATCAGAATTCTCTGTAAAATCTAGATAATTCCATCCATTGTATTAATACGCAGAATAAGTGTATTGGGGAGGGGCTCTGGGTAGGGGAGGGGAGGGTGTGTGTGTGTGTGCGTGCGTGTGTGTGTGTGTGTGTGTGTGTGTGTGTGTGTGTGTATGTGTGTGTGTGTGTGTGTGTGTGTGTGTGTGTGTGTGTGTGTGTGTGAACAATCTGGGAGATCAGAGTAGATAAATAGATACATAGGAATGAATAGGTAATAGGTAGTAAATAGGTAATAGGCCGAATAGCAATTACGATTGAAGAAAGAAAACTAATTAATAGGTGAGTACAAAGGATAACGAAAGAGAAAACAAATCTATTAATCGAAGAAAGGAAAGAAAAGGAAATAAAGAAAGTGGCAAATCTAAGAAAGGAAAAAATGAAAGAGAGAAAGGGGCAAATGTAATAATCGAAAAATAAGCAAACGGGAAAAGGGAACTTATCCTAAAACCTATCCTAAAGTTTGTCACCAGTCACTTTTTATCATTTTCATCAACTTCCTGAATTTAAGAAAAGGGTCATCTTTATGTTTTCTTTTACACACTCACACGCACACACACACACATACACACAAATGTTGTAAAGAAGGGTTAAATAAAAAATCACGTCAAAATCTAAATTAATTGAAACTTCTCATGCGCTGTAACAAGAATATGAAGATAACAAGAATACAGCAAGAATCTAGAATAGTAAAAAAATAGATAAATAAAAACTCTTACGTCAATACATGGTAAGAGAAGCAACCCTGGACTTAGTTGTTAATCGGAGACTGAATCCAGATTACACTAAGTAACAAAATTCGCCAAAAGATGTCACTAATTGTACATCGGGCCAGACTGTAGAGCATTTTTCTTGTGCGGAGAATATTACATTTTTTTCATGCGCGGAAATCATCATTTTGTCTACATTTTTGCGAACGAATCTGATGAAACAAGTGCGCGGAAAAGCCAAAAGAATTTTATGCGCGGAAGATGACTTTAAAAAAGAACTAAGCGTGCGCGGAAAATTACCCGAGAACTACATTTCCCCGAACAGAATTTGATCAAATAATTCTTGCGGACCAAACTCTACAGTCTGGGATACGGGGAGAGTATTCGTGTATGTAGAGAGTGATAGAATTAACAAAATGAGGTTACAAACTGAAGGAACAAAGAGAAATGTTTATGTATATAGTCGATATAGCAAATCATTATGACTATCATAAAGCATCATGTTATCAAGAGGCAAAAACGTAGATAGAGAATATCGAGTTTAACGAGCTTTAGTTAGACGCGCCTGCTTCATTAAGGGATTTTAATGAATATTTTTAGAAATAGTACTTAGACCATAAAAGAAAGGAGAAAATGGGTTGACCTACTTATGTTTTGTAATTGTGTCTCAGGAAGTTATATATATATATATATATATATATATATATATATATATATATATATATATATATATATATATATATGTGTGTGTGTGTGTGTGTGTGTGTGTGTGTGTGTGTGTGTGTGTGTGTGTGTGTGTGTGTGTGTATGTATATTTTTCTTTTTTTCAAGTGAATAGTAAGAAATAATATTTGACAATAAGCATGTGGAATTAAGTGAATGATAAAAAACAGATTTCCAGTTATAAGTATTGTTGAATGGAACAGTTTTCTAGAATGATTTACATGTATACAAGAAGCACATATCAGTTAAGAAAATATACAAGCTAATCTAAATATAGTCCATCTTTCTTTATCATGTATAAACACAGAGACCCCTCAACCCTTAAAACAAAATAAAGAAATAAAAAATAGGGAATATAAAACACGGGATTCTGCCAAATATATATCTCTGTTGCTGACACTTGAGATACACAGCCTGTATCAGTTTTAATCACTTGTTCACGCCGGTCGCCGTCAAGTCAGCAGTCAGCAGAGTGCGAGCAGCAGGCAAAGGGTATAGACGAACCTAAAATTCTGCCTCAATCTTTATTTTCTAAACGTATTTTGTGGAATTTTACTGCTGAGTGAGGTAAAGTTATTATAATTTTTCATTGTTATTTTAACTAGATATAGTTCGCTGTTGACTGTAATAGGTGTTTTATTCTTATTATATTTGTTTATTGTTTTTATTGAAACCCTAGTGGCGGCTCTCGATGCATTTAGCAATGAAGCGAAGCCCCTGAGTCTAGAGGTCTCCTGGACCAAGACCAAGGTCCAGGAATTTGGGGACTTGTTAGGAGAACCTGTTCAGACCATGAAGTCAGCAGACGGATTGGCCTGGCAGCAGGGGTCATGAACTCTCTCAACAAGAGTATTTGGAGATGTCGGTACCTGTGCAGAAGGACCAAGCTACGGGTTTTCAAGGCCCTGATAATGCCAGTTTTGGTATACGGTAACGAAACCTGGACATTGTCCTGTGCCTTGGAGGCTCGTCTTGAAGCCTTTTGTAATAGGTCCTTGCGCCAGATCATGGGGTACTGTTGGCGGGACCACGTGTCCAACCAACGGTTGCACCGTGAGACTGGCACAAGCCCTGTTATCTGCACAATCCGTGATCGCCAACTCAGGCTATACGGCCACCTGGCTCGCTTTCCTCAGGATGATCCTGCCCATCAGGTCGTCTCTATTCGAGACAACCCTGGGTGGAGGAGGCCTGTGGGACGACCGAGGAAGTCATGGCTTGGTCAGATCGACCAAACCTGCCGTGAAGAACTAGAGATGGGCCGAGTCCCTGCCTGGCGTCTAGCTATGAGGGATCCTCGTAGGTGGAAGCGAAGGGTGGATGCGGCTATGCGCCCCGTCGGCGTCAGCCCCCATGATGATGATGATTGTTTTTATTCATTATTGCTTTCTTTTAACTATTGTCATACCAGTAATAACTAGCATCTATATGCATTTCATTATACTACGACTATCATCATTATTAATAGCATCATTATTAAATAATTATTAACATAAATTTGCCGTTAATTACTATCATTATCGTTATTATTATCATTATTATCAATTTATCAATGTTATAGTCACGACTGTACTGTTATCATGATCATTATTGTTAAGATAATCATAATGATTCTTCTTATCATTATTATCATCAATTCCTATGTGTTTTTGTTATTATGATTATTATCATCGGTCTTACTAATGTCACGATTATTGTTGTTATCATTGCTATCAGTTATTATTATGATAATTATTTTTTATTCTTGTTATCATTATCATTATTGTTATTATTATCATTGTTATCATTATCATTGTTATCATTATCATTATTATTCATAATATCATCATCATTATTATTCATAATATCATCATCATTATAATTCATAATATCATCACCATTCTTATCATTGCTATTATCATCAATGTCATTATACCCATTAGCATCATAACAATTATCACTGGCGTTGTCATTGTCAATATTGATTTGGTTATCATTGTTACAATCAAATTCGTTATCATCAGTGTTATCATTAATCATAATCACCAGTATCACCATAGTTTATTATTCTTACCATCATCATCTTCACCATTATCATTATTGTTGATATAATTATTGTTGCTGTTGTTATGGTCATCACTAATGCCATTATCGTCACAATTATCATTATCCTCACCATCAGTATTATTACTATCATCAGAATTGCTGCTATTAGTATCATCATTATCATCATCGTCAATACCTTTATTGTTTTATTGGTATAACTAGCATGATTATGTTTTTGTTGGTTCATTGTATCAATATTATTCTTTATTATGCTTCTGTCATTACAGTTACTATTGCCATTATCCTTTGCAATTCTGTTATTAACTTTATTATCAATTCAAGTATTATCCATATTCTTAATCGTTCTTATTGTTACTGTTTTTGTTGTTTTTGTTGTTGCTGTATTTTCTTTCTATTTTATTTTATGTATTTTTTTGTTATATATATTTTTTTTCTTTTTTTTTTCTTTTTTTTTTTTTGGGGGGGGGGTAGCAACAGTACTGGTGCCTATTAATTATCTTCCTTATCAACTATTGTTATTATCTTTAGTCGTAGAAATAGTGACAGCTGTAGTATCATTATCGTCCCTAGCATATCATCACCATTATTATTATCGTTGTTATTATCATTATCATATCATTATTACTGTCATATCATTATCCTTATCTTCATTATTGTCATATCATTATCATTATCCTCATAATCATTATCATTATCCTCATCATCATTATCCAAATCATTATCATTTTCCTCATCATTATCATTATCCTCATCATCATTATCATTTTCCTCATCATTATCATTATCCTCATCATCATATTATCAATATTCTCATCATCATTATCATTATCATCATCACTATCCTCATTATTATTATCATCAATATCCTCATCCTCATTATCATTATCCTCCACATCATCATTATCATTAATCCTCCACATCATCATTATCATCATCACATTATTACCATCATTACCATTATCGTGTTATCCTCATCCTCCTCATCATTACCAATTCCCCCATTACAACCACCATTATCCATTCCTCCACTGATTCGCCAATCCTTTTTCCCTTTTAGTCTCGGGTGGAGAAGGACATCGAGATGGCGTGGGAGAGAAGGGGGCGGCGACCCCTCCTAACTCTGGCTTTTCTTGTGGTTATGAGTTTTCGAGTGAAGGCGGATGGTAAGTTGTTTTTTTGGTTGTTTGTTTGGATATATATAGTATAAGAAATAGATATGGTTATTTGTGCACACACGCACACGCACGCACGCAAACACACACACATATACACACACACATTCGAGACCTCTCTCTCTCTCTCTTCATTTGTTATATTATTTTTTCTCTTCTTTTCCCTCGCATTTTGCATTCGTTTGGCAATTCAGAGTCATGATTATTTTGAGTATATATATTCTATCAGCTTTTGCATATTTTGAGTTAATATATAACTTTCAATGCTTAAGAAATGCACATTTTCTTAGTTCTTGCACAGTTTTTATACTCTTATTTCTTAATCTCGTCTTGTTTCCCCTCTTTTAATCTTAATTTCTCCCTGACCCTCACAACTACAATCACAACAGTTCAACACCTTCCTGTCTCCCTTATCCTCCAAACTCCTCATAATCACAACTTATCCTCACAAACCTAACACCCCAACTCCTACCTATTTCCCTAATCTCTAATCCTCTTCAATACCCACCTCATTCTCACAGACATGGAGGTCTCCCTTATCCTCACAACTCCTCATAATCACACCTTATCCTCACAAACCTAACACCCCAACTCCTACCTATTTCCCTAACCTCTAATCCTCTTCAATACCCACCTCAGTCTCACAGACTTGGAGGTCTCCCTCATCCTCACAACTCCTCATAATCACACCTTATCCTCACAAACCTAACACCCCAACTCCTACCTATTTCCCTAATCTCTAATCCTCTTCAATACCCACCTCATTCTCACAGACTTGGAGGTCTCCCTTATCCTCACAACTCCTCATAATCACACCTTATCCTCACAAACCTAACACCCCCAACTCCTACCTATTTCCCTAACCTCTAATCCTCTTCAATACCCACCTCATTCTCACAGACTTGGAAGTCAAACGCCTGCAGAGAATCGACACCAACTCAATAAACATTTTCTGCGCAACGACCAACGGCGTCACACCCGACGATGCCAAAGACCAGTACGAACTAAGCTTCGAGAGTCCCCCAAGCGGTCCCATCAGCCTTGTGTCCTCGTCGCAGGCCTCTAGCAATCCACAGGTGTTTGAGGTGAACGTCGAAGACCTCTACGGAAGCCAGACGGTCTTCACGCTGGCGCTGAAGACGAAAGAAGATCAGGCTGTCAAAGCGTCCAGCGATGTGGCCTTTACATTGGCAGGTGCTGGTGTTGTTTTTTTTTCACTAATTATCGTGATCATTATTTTATTAACCAATTATCGTGATCATTATTATATTAACTAATTATCGTGATCATTATTTTATTAACTAATCATCGTGATCATTATTTTATTAACTAATTATCATGATCATTATGAGTTTATTCACTAATTATCATGATCATTATGAGTTTATTCACTAATTATCATGATCATTAAGAGTATTCACTAATTATCGGAATCATCAAGAGTTTATTCACTAATTATCATGATCATTATTTTATTCACTAAATAGCATGATCATTATGAGTTTATTCACTAATTATCATGATCATTATTTTATTCACTAAATAGCATGATCATTATGAGTTTATTCACTAATTATCATGATCATTATGAGTATTCACTAATTATCATGATCATTAAGAGTATTCACTAATTATCATGATCATTAAAAGTATTCACTAATGATCATGATCATTATGATCATAGTTCTTATACTTATGGAAATGACTTTAAGATGATGGTAAAATAGTTAGGGTAATGATAGCACTCTTAATAAGAAATAATTATGTGATAGCGATCTTTAAGTGGGTTCCTTTCCCTGAAGTAGCAGATGCAAATAGATAAGTAGACACACATACATGCAGCACACACGTACGAGGTCTGATCGAAAAGTATCCGTTTGAACAAAAATAATATATATATATATATATATATATATATATATATATATATATATATATATATATTTAGGGGAAGAATTCTTTATATACATACATACATACATATATATATATATATATATATATATATATATATATATATATACATATTTATATATATATATACATATATATATATACATATATATATACATATACATATATATTACATTACATTTATGTGTGTGTACACACACGCACACGCCCATACATACACACACACACACACACACACACACACACACACACACACACACACACACACACATATATATATATATATATATATATATATATATATATATATATATATATATATATATATATACATATATATATATATATATATATATATATATATATATATACATATACATATATACATATATACATATATGTATATATATATATAAGTGTATAAAGCTAGAGGGAGAAACTGAATGACAGATGCACACACACACACACAAATATATATATATATATATATATATATATATATATATATATATATATATATATATATATATATATAGGGGCAACCCATTACTCATCCACATTCCTCTGACCAGACGTGTCCGGCGTGAAGGCCAGCTGGGTCGGCACAAGAAAGTCTTTGGAACCGGGAGAAGTCCTACGCCTTTACGGACATCCTGTGCGTGTCCTGGCGTGTCCCGAAGGAGGCGAAGACAACAAAGACTGTCTTGATTTCCCGAAGGAGCAGAGTTATCAAGCGTCTTCTGGCCTATCGGGTGCCGCTGCTGTCCTCTGCGTACCGACGGAGGGAGATCCAGCTGTACCATTTTGCTTGGTTACTGTGGATATCACGACGGCCGCTGGTGAGTTTGCGAGGATGGTGGTTGAAGTGTCAGATTTTGTAACTTCATTGTTATTTATTTGTCACTGTTTTGTCATTACTTATTTATCCTTTACTTATTTATTTATCATATTTCACTTTTTATCATCATTATTTGCTCATTATTGTGGACAGTTTCCTTTATAATTCATAATATGTGATTTTTTTTCTGTAATCTTTATGGTATAGAAAAGATCTGAATCAATTACCAGTGTAAGAGGTACACACATAACACATAACCTATATACATACACATACTTGCATACGGAAACATGAATGGATAAATTGATAACATGATATCAGAATATCTAATATATCAGAAAAAACTGCAATGAAATGATAAGGCTATTTAGTCAGATGTATATAGATGGATAGACAAATAGACTGAGAGAGACAGGAAGACAGATTGACAGATAGATACAGATATGAGAACACACACACACATATATATATTAGTTTCCCAACTATATATGTACGTGCAAGTTTTTCTATGTTGCATTTCACCACGGACACACACATATATATATTAGTTTCCCAACTACATATGTACATGCAAGTTTTTCTATGTTGCATTTAACCACGGACATTCTACCACAAAAGTCCCCTTGGCCTTCAAGCCATATACCACTCACGTTCCTCCTCCCCTTCTTCTTCCCTCACGCAGGAATTGCCTACGGAGGGGAGGTCCGTCTGAGTCACCAGGAGGACCAAACAGCGCCAGCGGAAGGAACCCTCTCTGTCGCGAAGGATATTGGTGCCGGTGAGAAGCGCGACCTCCTGTACTGGAGTGATGGGCGTCTTTTGGCGTGTTTAGGATCCACGTCTTGCAGGATGGAGGACTTTCCGTCGAGTAATAATCAGTACGACGTCTTCTTCGTGGATTATCAAGAAGCAGATGGGGAAATAACAGGAGCTTCTTTGGTCATGAAATTTGAAGGTAAGAATTCATATCATGTGTGTGTATATGTGTGCGCGTGAACAATTTGCATGCGTACAGCATGAGGAAACAGACAGGAATGTGACAGAAGCTTCCTCCCTTAATAATGCTATTTAAAAGTAAGCATTTCTATCATAATTGTATAGACATGTGCATTTCCTACTTTCACATGTACGGATGTGTGGGAAATATGCCAGATCCATCCTAAACCATTTTATTTCGAAGGATGATTAGGCTGAAGGCTTGGGCCCCACCAAAAGCAGGGACCCAGTCAACATATCATTATTTATCTATTTATTTTTTTATTTATTTTCTTTATTTTTTTTATTTTCTTTATTTTTTTTTTTTTTTTGTATACTATTGATGCGACAAACACGCTGCGCATCACTGGCATTAATTTGTATGAATCACCTTTGACGTGACGTTATGAATGTAGGAGCGAATTATCCTATAGGCTGTAGGCTAGAGCCTCTCGAGCTGGGCTGCCCTGCAAGATTTTTTTACATATATATATATATATATATATATATATATATATATATATATATATATATATATATATATATATAACATATATACATATTCATATATATATTTAGTACATATTTACATATATATACATATATATATATTATATCCATACAATATATATAAATCTATATGTAGTATATCTATATATCATATATATGTATATATATATATATATATATATATATATATTATGAGGGGCCCTATATTTCTGTCAACCTTGGGGCCCCCATTCCTATGTCCATCTTAGTGCATCCTTAAGCATTTAGTTCTCTTCTTCATAGACGCCAATAGATATCAATAAGTCATACGACCCCGACAAACAGTGTACGATCCTCGCAAATGTCTACACATTGCACGACTCTTACAAAGCCTTCTGTGCTCCACTCTGTTCCAGATTACTCCCCCATTGGCACAGTGATCGAACCAAACACGCTGGAGATGCGATGGACACAGACAAGGAACCAATACAAATTGCTCCTTACGGACATCGAAGGCCAGGAAGTAACAATAACGGAGCCTCCGTTCACATCCGCCATAGTGAATTGCGAAGACATGAAAGAATGCTTTGGATACTTCATTAATTTGCCGCCAGGTGACTTTAAGGTGATGGTACGCCCTTGGACTGGGTCTAACATGCTCGAGGAGAACAGCGTCCTGTCATCCAAACAAACAATTCAGAACTCAAAAAGCAAATCATCAGGTACAGAGCTTTACGTCTTTTTACTTGCATTGTAATCTCTTCGGTAATATTTTCAATTTGTTTCCACCATCTACCTTTTCATTTTCGTTCTGTGTGATTCTCCATGTTCTTCCACGTATTTAAAAAAAACAAATCTGCATTGTATTCCTTCTTTTCTCTGCACTAATGGTAAAATTGTGAAAGGTTTATTGCAATTGTTCACTCGACAGAAACAGGCTATATCATATGCACTGTTCCATCAAATTCATTAGGAAAATGGCCATATAAACCTCTCTTTTCCATATTCTACAGACCTCAAAATACAGGAAGTTCACCTTGACTGGAGTAGCGATGGGTCAAAGGCTTTCCCCAAGGTATGTTTCACCAACAAGGCTGTAACCTCGAAGAACCTCTCACACTTTGAATTGGTGATAGTCGACCAAAAGGGGCATTGGATTCGATCCCGAGGTGCGACACAGAAAACGGAAGGGGTTACTTGCTTTACAGGGGTAACTCTATCAAGCGATCAACTACTCATCCCCGGGAAAGTTAGTGTGATCGTAATTGAAAGAGACCTCGACGGACTGAACGTCGTGGCAAGTGCTCATGCCGAAGCTTTCTTTAGTAAGTCAGAATATCTCCATTCTATCCTGAGACTGAATCGTGTATTTTTGAATTATCTTTTCTTAAATAGGCATTTCCTTTTCACTCTTTCTCCTCTAACTCGTGTGTCTACCCCCGCCATTCCTTCTGTATTAGTCTGTTTACATATAGAAATTTCTCTCTTTCCCTTTCTCTTTCTCCCTCTCCTCTTTACTATGATCTTTATTCTTCAATTCCAGAAAGGAGCCTTGACCTGGTCATCACGAAATTCGAAATCACCGACATTAAATCGCAGAAGTTCTCAATTCATTACACCGGACCTTCGAGAACGTTGTCTGGAGGTGAACTGTCCGCCATGAATATAGATACAGCAAGGATAATAAATATGGAGTTGACAGGCGTATCAGAAACAAGGGCTGATTTCGAGGCATCGGATTTACTGATGGCCTGGATAAAGCAGCAAACACAGCTCACGTGGGTGCTGCGACTTCACGTTGATGATGGGAATTTTGTGTACGGTGAAGAGCAATTCACATTTCCTGGTATGTTGAAGATTCTTCTTTCTTTATTTCTTTATTTATTATTTTTATTATTATTGTTTTTATTTTATAAATAGACACACATTCACTCACCCATCCACACACACACATACACATATATGTTTATATATATATATATATATATATATATATATATATATATATATTATATATATTATATATATATTATATATGTTATATATATATATTATATATTATATACATATATATATTATATATATATATGTATATATATATTATATATATTATATATATATTATATATTATATACATATATATATTATATATATATATATATATATATATTATATATATATATATGCATACACACACACACACACACATGTATGTGTATGTGTGTATGTGAATGTAGAGGTTAGGACCACCACTCCCACCACCACCTTTTGCCACTAGATATGAACGAGAGACGGTGGCCTTAGTACAGGTGAATGAAAGGGGTCTTTGATTGTAGGGTTATTACCAAAGTTAAATGTATGACCCCCCAAGAGACCCCACGTCTCCCCGAGTGCCGAGGGTGGAGTGATGACGAGCTAGACCCCGTGTGTCATCATCTGTCTGCTGTTTCTCTCTCTCTGTCTGATGAGACATGTCCTTTTATGTGGCGGCTCCCTACGAGGACAGTTGTTTGTTTCCACCTACTGGATTGTCATATTCATTCAGCTGCGGCAAAGGAGGGTGAGTTCGCAGGGCTTGCTCAAGGGGATGTGTCACCTGGAAGGCATTCACCTTGGGTCAACTAGGCTCGAGAGTGGAAGGTGTGAAGCAGCTGCTTCATCTGGTTATGTAGACTCAGGAGAACTTCGACAGGAAGGTACAGCCTTTGTTTCAAGTAGGGGCAGATATGTGGAACGATATTGTTTACATATATATATATATATATATATATATATATATATATATATATATATATATATATATATGTATGTATGTATGTATGTATTTGCATATAAACTCATTGGCTTGATAACAGAAGCACAACATTCTTCTTTCCTTTGCTAAATATACCCAAACATAGACCGCACTAAGTCACATACCGAAGCTAGCAAGTATCAGAATAAAATAGTTTACTGTTAAGTTACCAATGTCGTTGTTGATTCTTCCCATCATCTCTTTTGGTATATAGTTTAGACAATGTCTTACCTGACGTTTTCGGTTGCAAAGTCAAAATATCGTTTTTTTCCTTGCTTGTGTGTGAATGTCATTTCTCTGATAATTGAATTACATGCTTACAATATATATTTATATATCAACATCCAGGAAACATGTTTGTTTTTTTAGAATATTTATATTATCTTTATTTGGATTTCTTTTGCGTCTTATCATCATTACTGTGTGCTTGGGTCTTGTGCCTAACCCCATAAACAATGTATATATATGTATGTGTGTGTGTGTATGTGTGTGTGTGTGTGAGCAGGACCGTTATCCCAACTGACTTTTTTATAACTAAAGGAAATCTCTCTCTCTCTCTCTCTCTCTCTCTCTCTCTCTCTCTCTCTCTCTCTCTCTCTCTCTCTCTCTCTCTCTCTCTCTCTTTCCTTCCCCTTCATCCACGTCTACCCATATTATCATTTACTCATCTAATTACCCATTACCTAAGCCCTTCTCATTTTCCAATCGCCAGACGTGGTTACCTTCCCTACCTGCGACCCAGCTCATCTCATTGGGAAGAAGCAAGTCGTGCGAATCAGCTGTAATGACCTTTCCCTCGAGACAGACACTATTCAGATGACAGATGACGACCTCGCCATCCAAGCCAGCACGGGCGTCACGGGCGTCAGCTATCATCTGTTGGACAAGCCGGCAACCTTACCAGCGTCCATACAACTGTGTAGGAAGCCGGTAG
>NC_091554.1:45375709-45378209 GCF_042767895.1 Penaeus vannamei | reverse complement strand
AGGTTATTTTGTTTTCGTTTTCGTCATACACAGCATGATACTCTAAATCCTGAATATTCCTTCCCTACAACTTAATAGTTTATAATCAGCATATACTTGCCACTCCTTTCTCTCACTTAATTTTCTATGCCCACATGAAATTACGAATTTTCCAATTTTCCAAATAATTTAATCTCATCAAAAATTCTCCCTTTTCAGATACTGAGGTTCCGAAGAACCTTGTCCTGAAACAAATAAACCGCGTGAAATCGGACACGGCCACATTTGGCACAGACGTAACGGTTTTTAACGATCTCGAACCCGTTGACGGCATCGCTAGTGTCACCCTGGTCGTCACGCATGAAAATGGTGACGGTACAGGAGATGAACACTTGGTAATATCAACCGAAGTGGAAGAAGGTATTATCGAGCAAGGTGTAGAGAAGGTTTTCCACTTCGATATCAACCCGGTGGATAATATTCTCAGCCCACCGACGACTGTGCTTCTCATTGCGAAAAATATGGATAACGATGCCTTGGCGGTAGCAGAAATAACGGTTGAATTCAAGAGTACGTTTGACTTACTTCTGTTGCATTATTTTCCTTTCGTATTACTCTCTGGTTATTTTAAAGCGATTAGGCCTGATTACTTACAGCCTCCATACACAAA
This sequence comes from Penaeus vannamei, assembly GCF_042767895.1. Lineage (NCBI taxonomy): Eukaryota > Metazoa > Arthropoda > Malacostraca > Decapoda > Penaeidae > Penaeus > Penaeus vannamei. The sequence goes on along the minus strand of NC_091554.1, from coordinate 45,377,560 downwards.
ATAATTATATTAAAACCAAAATAAGTAACACAATAACCCTATCCCAACTATTGACCCTACAATGAGCATCAATAACGATATTAATTATGATATCCAACTCCAGCTCTCGACCCAACACTGGACTGGGTTGGCGGGGCAGACACGGCGCCTCTGAGAGTCAAGACGGACCTGGCTGTGGAGATCAACGGGGTTCCCTTCGCCGCCGGAACATCTTATTCCTTGGACTTCGAGAGCGACCCTAAACCTGTGGAAGTGTGTGTGACCCTCGATAACACAGATCCCGCTGGAGGAACGGTCAGGCAGTGCGATCTGACTCGGTCTATTGGAAGCTACAAAGGTAAAGAGAGTTTCCCATTTTTCGATTCAGTGCTGAGCCATCGTTTGCTCGTCAAATCAATAGTGTATTTATCAAGCTGAACATTTCTTATTGTTATCCTTTTTCATCAGCATCGTTATCTTCGTCATTGTCATATTTTTTATCATCATTATCATCACAATTACCATTATATCTACATCAATAGTAACAGAAGCAGTATAAGTACTTAAGCGATGATGATGATTATCTTCATAATAGAGATAATAGAAAAAATAATGCTATTGCAGATGACAAATGTACTACTATTGGGAATTATATTGGTAAAGGATTGATTATAATAACATCAAAAGAATAATAATAACGTGCAGGTAAATGACACCTGAGCTGTGGCACACCATATCAAGAGCAAGTCCATTACAATATTTTCATATGTATTACTCGTATTTTCCCACGCCAGTACAAACGCACTGACACTTCTCAAAACCAGTGCGATGATACATGTCACAACGGTCGCCTTAAACCGCTTTACTTTCCCTCCCTCCCTCCCTCCTTCTTTCTCCTCCTCGCATCTGCCCTTCCTCCCCTCTACCGCTTAACTTGCCCTCCCTACCCTCCTTTCCCTTCCCTTCCCTCCCCTCCTTCCTTCTTTCCCTCCTTCCTTTTAAGTACATGATAGTGCTAGCATTTTCCGTTCTACCCCCGGACTTATATGTCATCTCTTTCACACACTGTAACAGATATGGACGTGGATGAAGTAGAGCTGAATAATGACGATGCAAAACGAGTTATGACTGTCAAGTCGACGTTCGGTGGAATGGAAGCCGTCTTGTACAAAGAAGAGGACAACGGCATCGTAGGCGTAACCTTTTTTTGCGCCATCGAGAACACATGTTCTTCTGAAATTAGTGATGAACTGATGGTAGAATTAAGCCGCGTGTTCAAAGTGCTTGTGGTAGGCAAGGATGGAACAGATCTCGTTACTGGCGCAAAAGTGGTGGATTTTGAAGGTTAGTCGTGTATTTCTTAGTGTTTCGGTGCCTTTTTTTTTTCAGAGGCTATGGAATATTGTATTCAGTATGAATTGTATTTTATTTTTATTTATTTATTTTTTTTTTCGCACAATTCCTTTTTCCAGATTTCCAGACTTATGTCCAGAGATTCAGTGACGGCAGCGACCTCGAGGTTAGATGGGAAGCCTCCAACAACAATGGCTTTACTGTACAACTTGACAATGACGTTCCCGATGGCTTTACCGACGTAGCCGTTCAGTGTGGCGGGGCTGAACAAAGGGCGTGTAAAGCGTACTTCACCAACCTGAAAGCAGATGCGTCTTACAAGGCGAAAGTGATTAAGGAAAACACAGCTGTGTCTTTCACTACCCCGCCGACCGCTGGTGAGCTGCAGGGGTAATCCCGAACACAGCTTTGTATTTAAGGGTTACTCAGTAGACACACATACACGATGTACATTGCACACGCGCAGGTGTACACACTCTGTATGTGTTTATATATATTTATACATATATAGGTACATGT
>NC_091554.1:45368209-45370709 GCF_042767895.1 Penaeus vannamei | reverse complement strand
TATGTGTCACTGTATCTTATTAGTAGCGGCAAAAGTATTAGTGACAATGATATTATGGTATTTATATTATCATGAAAAATATTGGTAGTGGAAACGATGTAGTCTACATAAAAAACGGCAGGATAGACTGGTATGTATTTTGTTTAGGGAAAGGTGTTACTTGTTCTAGTAAACTTGGTTTTTATGTTCATTGCTATACGTTTTATGATTAGAGATATTGATACAGATTGCTGTAACTAGCGAAAGGGATCTCCGGTATTCTTTATGCGATGAATATTTCAATAATCATAGCGCTGTCTTGATCATTATATACATACATTTTATTTCTTTGATTATTACATTATTTATCACAGTTTGGGTGTTGATAATTGCTACAGTTGATAAAACCTGAAGATTTTTTTTACTGTGTTAGCAATATTGTATTTACGTTTCATTTTTTGCATCTCTTATCTTCCAGATATGGATGTCGGTACGATAGAGTTGAATTTTGACGAAGGAAAGCACGTCATGACTGTGTCCTCGACCTTCGCTGGAATGGAAGCTGTCCTGTACCTAGACGGAGACGTAGGATTAAAACCCGTAACCTTTTCTTGCGACACCGCGAACACCTGTTCTTCTCCCGACATCAGTGGCCAAATATCAGGATTAAATCCAGCGTTCAAGGTCCTCGTCGTGGGTGTGGACACAGGGGCAGTGACGGGGGCAAATGTGGTTGACTTTGTAGGTTAGTTGGGTTCGGTCCTTTGTCTGTTCACTGATGGTTATTGTTTTCATTTCGAGTATTGGTTTTAGCCTCGATTCTGAGTGTTGTTTTTAGCCACACTTTCTCCTGTTCACTTGAGGCCCTTTTGTAGCATCTGTAAACCCTAACATCGATGTGGTCACAACAAGACATGAGTGTTTCAGATCAGATCATCAATTTCTTTTCTTACATATAGAGTTTTCTTTCTTTCATATAAAAAGTCGCTAGAAAACGGATATATATACGAGGTGTGTCAGAAAAGTTCCAGGACTGATGTCACAAAAGATTTTTTTCGACAAGAGGTTTCCCCTTCAAAGTAATCCCTCTGGAGTGTAAAGCATTATCTCGTTCTTCTCTGCTACGCTTGCGTGCACTCCTGGAAGGATTCTTCCGGAATCCTTGAGCTTGGGGAAGAGGAAAAGATCAAACGGAGCCAGATCGGGGGAAGAGGGAGGTTGCAATGCTCTTCTCGGACAGGAACTGTCGGATGCTCAGGGCTTTGTAAGCAGAAGCGTTGTCATGATAAAGCAGCCACGAGTTGTCCAGTCACAACTCTCGCCTCTTCTCACGTACTGAACGAAGTAAACGCTGCAGTATCTCTTTGTAGACATGCTAGCTGATTGTCTGGCGCCGTGGCAAGAACTTGCAGTGAACGATCCCCCAGTGACATCAGTCCTGGTACTTTTCTGACACACCTTGTATTTATACATATATAAATATATATTTTTTTTCTAGCGTCTTTTAGATATATATATATTATATATATATATATATATATATATATATATATATATTGTCGGAAATCCGAAAAAGAAAAATCCGGAAATCCTCACGAAATTCTTAAGAAATCCGGAAATCAGGGAATCACAAGAATCCTATATTATTGCAAATGGCTTTTACAAAATCTTGGTAATAGTACAGAAAATGTCTTTAAAATTGATGAAAAAGTGTCATGAAACTCGACAAACGCCTGAGCAGTTGAAGGGCAGAGTGCCATGTTGAGGCCGCTGTGCATGAGCTTTTCCTCAGTTGCCATGGATTTCGATGGATAAACACAACCACAAAAAACGTGCTCCGTACATGGTCTTAAAGTAGTGCCATCTTAAATTAATGTTAATGTTTAAAATGCCTTCTTTAAATTTCAAATCTTTTTAAAAATCGGACAGGTGGGTTTATCAGAAATCAAAGTCACGGTTTTGTAGTTATATGCTTTGTGACCCTGTGTGCCAAGTTCCATGCTATTTGATTGGCATGTTGGGTACACAGAGATTTTTCGTACCTACCTGTATTACAGAATCCTATTATAAGAAAGGCATGTAATCCTTTTATGGGAAAGTGCCTACCTGTATTACAGAATCCTTTAATGGGAAAGGCTTTTAATCCTTTAATGGGAAATTATCTACCTGTATTACAGAATCCTTTATTGGGATTTTTTATGGGAAAGTACCTACCTGTATTACAGAATCCTTTGATGGGAAAGGCTTTTCTGGAAAAGTACCTACCAGTATTGCAGAATCCTTTTATGGAAAAGGCTTTTATCAAGTTGTAACGATAATGCCGGAGAAACGATTAGACATAAGTCAAGCAATAAGGCTTAATCCCCTGATGTCTATTCGTCCTTTTTTTCAGAAACAGGATTGCTCCTTTAAGATGGTCAAATTTCCAAGTACTTGTAGTTATTGCTAGAAGTGTGTTGCTTTTAACAATACTCAAATAGTTAATCACGAGGTTAATGCATCAGATTATGACGAAAATGAA
>NC_091554.1:45333209-45360709 GCF_042767895.1 Penaeus vannamei | reverse complement strand
AGATATAAAGCCAACAATAAACTGGGTCGGAGGTCAAGACACGGCGCCTCTGAGAATCCACGCAAACCAAGAACTGGTGATCAACAACATCCAGTTTCCCGAAGGAACGTTCTACTTGCTGGACTTCGACGCTTCCTCTAACATCGAAATTTGCGTGACCCTCGACAACACAGCGGCCACAGGAACAACACTTAACCAGTGTGATCTGACTCAGACTCCACAAAATGTTGCTGGTGATATTTTTTTTCTCTCATTTGTGATGATGTCCATTATTATTTTTAAATATTGCGATTGTATTAATAAGGATAATAATCATTATAATAAATTCATTTAGCATAAGCTTTGTGAATTTTCACAATACTTTCCATTATATTTGCTTTTGCATGATTAATGACCATGAAATAATCAATATCATGATAACATTCTTTATTAACCGTAATCATAGAAGCGCAATAATAATCACGATGTATGAATTATTTATAAATCATAAATTAATACAAAAATACAGCGTTTCCTTCTACTTATTCTGCATCTTAATTTCTCTTTCTAAACCGCTGCATTTTGCCTTCTAGACATGGAAGTGCAGAAGGTCGAACTGAGCCACGAAGCGGAAGGCAAATCCACAATAACCGTTTCGTCGACTTTCACAAGCATGGAGGCTGTCATGTATAATGCCGGAGAGAGCGGGAAAGTGTCCGAGTCTTTTTCGTGTGTGACTGAGAATACATGTTCTTCTGACGTCACGACAATCCTGGCTGGACTAAAGACTACTTTTAAGTTCCTTGCTGTGGGTGTGGCTGATCCCGACGCCGTCTCAGGGGCTAAACTGATAGACGTTGAAGGTCAGAGGGTTTCTTATACAGTCTCGAACATCTTAGTGGTTTAGATGACTTAAATTTCAACACCATTGGTATATAATTCCCCACTCCATCTTATTCTCTCTGTTGTAGACTTTCAGACTAGTGCCCTGAGGTTCAGTGACTCCGGGGTTGTCGAGGTTAGGTGGCGAGCTTCCAGTGACCAATTATTTAATGTACACGTTGACAATGAAGTTTCTGAAGGCTTCACTGACGTATCTGTTCAGTGTGGTGGTTCTGAGCAAAGAGCCTGTAAAGCATATTATACTATGCTGAAGCCAAATATGGCATACAAAGCAGAGGTCCAGAAAGATATTGTGGCTGTGTCTACCGCAGTGCCAGCAACTACAGGTAAGGCATCAATGAATCCAAAAAAGATTAATGAATACTTCATCATATATGTGTTTATATGTACGAACTTCTGGGCGGAAGTTCAAGTGAAGAAAGGGCCATTTAGAACCTTAATCCATGCACTAGTACCTGAAATATTTAATATCGGTAATATTAAACGGTTTCTGTGAATTATATCATGTTTCCAAATCCTGTTTAAGATTGTAGCAATATTAAAGGGTTATAAGGAAAAAAGAATGAACACAGAAGAATAGAGAGAGAGAGAGAGAAAAAAAAAAGCTAATAAGATGAAGACCCTTTTTTTCGTTTTTTTTTTTTTTCTCTCTCTCTCTCTCTGTGTCTCATTTAAATACCCCTAAGCATCCAGACAAAACAACTATCCCTCCTTCTTTGTCTCTAGCATCCGTCACGACCCTGAACATCGCCCGAATCTCCAAAATGTCCGAATCGCCCATACAAACACAGCTAACGGTTTCGGCTGCAACAGAGGTCACCGGGATCCAATACGTGGACTTTGTTATGATCGACCCTCCAAAGGATAACATAGCCCCGCAGCACATTGCTTTCAGTGAGGCCCCAGACAGCATTGACGCGAACAGCTGCATTATCACGTTCGATGATACTGATCAGCCCAAAATGTTGGTGCAGGTGACGGTGTTGGTGGTCGCTCATGGGGCAGAAGGGAGTGACAGCGACATTCTGGCTTCGGGAGAAGTTCTTGTATACTTTGCAGGTAAATGGGTGTTGTGTGATTGTTATGATAGTCTTGATTATTTTGTGGTGCTGGTTATATTGTAACTGTTACTATTGTCATTCTTATTGTATTTGTGACCTAAGCAGGCAGAAGCAGATGGCATATCTTGACAACCGCTGACTAATAAGCATTAGCAGAGAATAAATTTCTTATTTTGTTACAAATGCTGATAATTTTTCTAGTAGTTCTGCCCAACAGAGCGTGATGATTTTGGCATCGGATTCCTCTCACTCTCTAGCTTTCAAATACATAGAAATTACTTCACGGAAACCCCCCACCCCCCCACCCCTTCTTGGCCCCAATAGCAGGTAAATTGCTGGGTAAAATATGAATGATAAACACAGAACCAATCACTATATTATCTGCAACCTCCCAATGGGGGCTGCCGACCCCCAACCCCCGCCCAAGAAAACAATCCTCCACATATTCACTGCAAGAGAGAGCGTTGCGCCAAGTCTGTCCGACGCTCTCTCCTGCCGTGAATATGTGGAGGATTCTTTGTTTTCGTGGGCGGGTGTTGGGGTCGGAAGCCCCCCATGGGGTGGTTGATAATACGGTGACTGATTCTGTGTTAAATTTTCGTATTCTACCCGGCAATTCCCTGATACCTTTCTTGCCCTTTCCTGCTATCAGGGCTAAGCTTGTCGGTTTGGGGGGTTATGCCTAATGAAACCTATATATTTGCATTAAACACAGCGAGGGGAATCCGATGATATCAAAATCGTCACGATCCGTTATGCGGACGTATTAGGAAAATTACCCAAATACCAACTTTGCCTTTTCTTTATTTTGCTTAGAACTAGAATCATGTTTACAGAGTCACCCATAGTATTCTTCGTAACTTTTCCTAATGCGTTTCCAAACAGAAAATTAAATGTTTACCTCTTAAAACTCACAGTTTCTGGCGAATCTTAAATCAGTACAATATCAAGGTTTTTACGATAATTCACAACGCTAGGTCGAGACAATGGCTACTACATACAGTGACTGAATAATTCTTTCGCCCGGCAACAGAGGGCAGCACCATGAAAGGAGCGAAATTCAAAATGACTTCTTTTGTTGAGTGTTACAATTATTATCATCGCTCATGTTGATGACATTATCATTATCATTTTAAAAATCTATTGGTATTAAATTTGCATGTGAATTTAGCTATGAATATTGCCATGTTTATTGTGTTTTTAGTCATAGTGTAACGAAAAGTTGTTACTGTTGCTTTATCAATATTATCATCACTATTAGCTGTAGTAATAGCAATATAATAATAATAGTGGTAGCAGTAGGAGTGGCTGCAGTAATAGAAATGGTTGTAGTAGTAGTGTTTATTATCACCATTATTATTATTGTTGTTGTCATTGTTATTATCATTGTTGTAGTTATTATTATAATTATTATTGTTATTAGTATCATTATTATCATTATAATTTTTATTATTGGTGATCATTATTATCATTATAATTTTTATTACTGGTGATCATTATTATCATTATTGTTGTATTGTTATTGTTCCTACTATTACAACTACTATGTTAACGACTACTACTGCTATTTCTACCTATGCTGCTGCTACTGCTACTACTACTACTGCTGCTGCTGCTGCTGCTGCTGCTGCTGCTGCTGCTGCTGCTACTACTACTACTACTACTACTACTACTACCACTACCACTACCACTACCACTACCACTACCACTATCACTATCACTACCACTACCACTACCACTACCACTTCCACTACCACTACCACTTCCACTATCACTATCACTACCACTACCACTACCACTTCCACTACCACTACCACTACCACTACCACTACCACTTCCACTATCACTATCACTATCACTACCACCGCCACTCATTCTATTAATACTATTAATATGACAATGACTGCGAGTATTATTATTACTACTATTACCATTAATTCAAATGTTATTACTATGGTCATTGTCATCATCATGGTTATCATTATTATCATCATTATCATTGTCTATTGTTTTCTTTATCCTCATGACCACCATCACCAGTATCATCAACATCACCATCAGCCAATTTGTTAAAATTGTGCCATGACCGACCCAATACATTTTCATAAATACAGATGCAGAAATAAAGGCATATCTGTCTATATATCTGATAGATATACATTTAACCATCTATTTACCGGGTTGATATGCATGTGTAGACTGATGAATATGCATTTATTTCTTTATCTATGCATGTCAAGTATACGAATATTCTTTGGGTCGGACCTCGCACAATTCTAACAAACCGGCCGCATTAGCCCTAACCACCATCACAACCAATTAAAAATTACACCACCGATTATCACCCTCCCCCCCCCCACCCACCTTCTCTCAGATTTGGTTCCTCCCAAGATGACGAAAGTGGGATCGGAAGAAACGAAATCCCTGAAGGTTGAAAATGGCGATTTGGACGTGAGGGTAAATGGCAATGTCTGTCGTGCCAAGTCTGTGTGTTATTTCCTTGAGTCTGATACCTATCTGGAGCCTCCTGAAGTGTGCAGAGATACAGGGTCGGGCGTGGAGCAGTGTGACATGACCGGGAGCTATGTAGTGAAAAAACGTAGGTCGAGAAGCATTTCTTTGACATGAGGTTGACAGGTGATTGAAATGAAGGGAGTGGGAAACGTACGAAGGGAAATGCAAAATTGTTATACAATCCTGTAACTTGTACATTTTTTCCCCTTTTCTTTTTTGTTTTATAAATAAAATATGTACTTGTATCGACAGTTTTGGCTGTCACGGGCCTGGACCTAATGGATAAAGGATTACCTGAAAAAGAGTTGAGAGTCACTGCAGACTTCGATGCCAATTCCGTTACCATGGAGACCATGATCTATGATGACGCTGGGATAGAAACATCGACTCCTTTAACATGCAACATCGAAAGCGCTTCCTGTGTGTTTCCAGTGGCACCACAGAACACTATATTTAAAATCTTGCTGATGGCTTTGGATAACAAGGCCGGTGTGGTTGAGTCAAACACCATTGAATTTGAAGGTAAATTTCTCCGTTTCTGAAAAAAAAAACAATATACAGATGTAAATCAAGGGACCATGTTTGTTTGTTTGTTTGCAAAAGCGCCTATGCGTGTTGATAAGCGCAAAGTACATGCATTGTAATCCCATTTCCTTCATCTTTGGCGTGGCAATAAGAATGAGAGTAGCACTTAACACTTACATTATGCTACCGAGCCTCAACATAAAAGCAGGCTCCAAACGTTGGCTCTGGTGGTTTTCATAAATAATAATAATAAATGAATAAATAAGTAAATGCCTTCCTTCTTGTCTCAGAAAGACTTACCACACCTTCCAGATTTCCAGACACGCATGGAACAGCTCACCAACACGGACCTCGAAGTATCATGGAAATCCTCACAAGCCTCAAATTTCACGATTACGATGAATCCTCCTCCGGAAGGTTTCCCCAGCGTACTGACAGTGGAATGCGGTGGCGAACAGCCCGAGGACAGTGCCAAGTGTTTAGCCTTCTTCCTTCTACTACCGGAAGGCGCTGGGTGCACGGCAAACGTGAACAGAAAAGGCGACAACGCTAAGACCGTGTCGGCTTTCTTGCAGTTGGACATAGCGGAAGGCTTCTCGGCGCGTGAGTTGGCCATCGTGGTTCCTTTTCTCCTTTTCTTGCGACGTTTCTTAAGCTGCGTGCGCTCTTGTTGCACTTCCACGTGTAGTTTCATCGATGCGTAGCAGTGTGGACGGGATAGCGTTGCACCGTTGCGTGTCAAAACATGATACAAACATACGCAGTGATGATACGATATGTGGCAATGCAACAAGTGTGTACCCACCTTTATCTTTAGAATTAGTTCCACAGGACATTGACCCTAAAACGTTTTCAAAATCGTTCCAGCCATAACCATCACGCGCCTAATCGCGAGGGAGAGGGCGGGCAAGAAGCCAAGTCTTTTCGTGTGTTTCAAGGACGAGCTGTTCGCGAACGGGAAGGGCGGCGAGGTCATGACCCGAGCTGGGAGTCCCAAATACAGCTTGGTGGTCGTGGATGCGTTCGGCCGTCAGTTGCTCTCGCCTTCAGATCTATCGTCGCTCTCGTCGTCCTCCAGTGTCGAGGATGACCTGTGCTTCGGCGACCTCTCACTCGGCTTCGACTTCGACTTGAGGCAAAAGTTGAAGGTCATTGTGAAGCGCGAGGAAATGGAGGGCGAGAGAGTCCGCGCTGTTGGGGACATCGAGGCGCACCTTTTGGGTAAGTTCCTCGTCCCTTTTTTCGTCTTAATAATCCTTTAATAATCTCCCTCTCCCTCTCCCTTCCTCTCTCTCCTCCCTCTCCCTCTCTCTCTCTCTCTCTCCCCTCTCCCTCTCCCCCCCCACTCTCCCACTCCCACTCTCCCTCTAAGATGTTAAAATTCACAAACAGGATTTTCTGTGTTCCGCAGACCCACGCGGACTAATAGACGTCAGGCAAGTAGGCCCAAGGACCGTGAGGGTAGGATGGAAGGACGTGAATCGGGCCCTGGGCTACGAAGTCCTAATCGGTGCCTTACGTCTGGCAGGGGGGTGCGATGGAGAGCAGGACCCACAGTGCGTACGATACCTTCACGTGGATAGAGGAGAATCACCTCTTGTTGTCACGCTGAAGGCAGTCGATGCTCGCGTGAGTCACGAAGTAGAAGTGCCACTTCCTCTGCAGGACATGTCGAGTATGTTCCGTTAAGTTTTCCTTGTTTGCAAAGTAATGTTTGGGAAAATAAAAGATATTTTCTTTCTCTTTTAGCATTCTAACGTTTCTATTATTTTCCACTCCTCTTCCTATCCCTTCTTTCCCTCTCCTCTCTCTCTCTCTCTCTCTCTCTCTCTCTCTCTCTCTCTCTCTCTCTCTCTCTCTCTCTCTTCTTTCCCTTTCTCCCTCTCTCTCCCTCTCCCCGTCCCCCTCCGCCTCTCCCCTCCCCTTTCCTTCCATAGCCCTTCGTATATACAGCACTGCCTTGACTGACGAAAATCGCCTGCAAGTGTGCTTCAACCCCGCCCCGAAGGCCTCCCACTATCTCCTAAGCCTGGAGGACGAGAAAGGCCTCGTGCTGGAGTCCAGACGGGTCTTCCCCCAGCAGGAGGACGACTTCACCTGCGTTCTCAGCGCGGAAGAGGTCGATTTAGGAGGTTACTTGTCTCTGAGGACGCTCGTCACCGCCTTCGATGCCTCGGATATGCCTGTGGCCTCTGGAACAGCGACCATACAGGAATTCTGTGAGTCGTTATTTCGTGTGCGTTTTGAGTGTGTGTGTGTGTGTGTGTGTGTCAATGCCATCCATGAATACTTACTGATACAAACAAAATTAAATGCTATCTCTCCATATATCTTTTTCCTCAGTCCTTAGCCCCAAAAGGAAGGTCTTAACCGTCGTTAACGAGACCAACCACGACCTCATCACGACCTGGCACCTCCTCCACGACCCGGAAAAAATCACCAGCTATTACGTAACCCTCGAACGGGCGACCGACGGCAGGAAGAATGACCCGGTAGTACTCAGTAGTACGGTGACGTCACACGTTTTCGAGGGCGTGGCACCGGGGCGTTACTCTGTCTGTGTCGCTGCGTCAGTGGAAGATGCTGGCTCTATCCTCAGGAGTCGAGAAGTGTGTAGCGACATTTTCTCCGTCCCTGGTGTTGACGGTGAGGCACTCTCGAGTTTTTTAACAAGGGTCAGGAGAGTGCAGAATGAATGGAGGAGAAGAAGAAAGGAAGGAATGGAGGAGAGAAAAGGGAAGGAGAGGGAGGGATTAATGGAGAAGAGGAAGGAGGTAGAGAGAGAGGGGGGAGGGGAGGAATGGAGGAGAGGAACGGGAAGGAAAGGGAGAGAGGAATGGAGAAGAGGAAGGGAGGGACGGAAGGAGGAATGAGGCAGAGGAAAGAGAGAGAGAGGGGGGGGGAGAATGGAGAAGAGGAAAGGGAAGGAAAGGGAGAGGGAGGAAGGAAGGGAAGGAGAAAAGGAAAGGGGGAAGCGGAGGGAGGAGAGAGAAAGAGAGAGAGAGACAGACAGAGAGAGCGAATGAGAAACGGAAAGGTGAGCGAGAAGGTGTGAAAGAAGAAAGGGAAAGATCGAAAGACGCCAAAACCTTAACCCAGACTTCCTTTCCTTCCAAAGTCGAAATCCCCGAAGTGGCCGAGGTGAAAGTGAAGACCACCGGGCTCGACAAGGCCCTCGTGACGTGGCAGAAACCCGGAGACGAAGATGACGTCACCAACTACGTCATAACGTGGACGAAAGCTGCCCCGAGTTCGAATTCCGCCGTGTCGAGTACGAGCAACCAGGCCAGGCCGAGGCATCCTCTCCCTATCGTGGCCCAGGGCTTCAGGGACGTCGAGCCGGACTTCAGGGATCAAGGGCGGCATCACAGGATCGTCCCCGCGTCGAGTCCTAGCGTGGAGGTCCTGACTCTCGATCCCAAAAAGGCCTACGAAGTGTGCGTCAGCGCCGTCAGGAAGGGCGTTGCTGGGAATCACGTATGCAAAGGGGTTGAACTAGGTGGGAATCATTTATTTTTCTATTTTTTTCTTTTTTGAAATACTGAACAAATGTCACAAAACTGAATATGATAAAATAAATAAATTAAGTCTTATAGGCAAATAGAGTCATTCAGTATATGAATATAATAGTGGATTGTTGAATAGGTAAAATTTAATTTAAAAAAAACGAAAGAGCCCCGCTTATGAAGATTCTCAAAGGTTATCGATGAATCAACATAGAAACGACAACAATAGATAAAGACAAAAGGAAAACAATTGGCAAGGATTAGCTCTTTTCTGGTTTATCCTTTAAAATCCTTCAATATTCACACAGGGAAGGACGACCCCGTTGACTCTCCCACGGACCTGGTCTTCGAGAACGACCTCCTCAAGTGGAACGAGGTCGTCTCAGCTTCAGGTTACCTCGTGGAATGGCGACCTCGACGAGGAGGAATCAGCAGCGGAGGTCAAGAAGAGGTCAAGACGACGAGCTGGACTTCCGGAAACCTCTCGCCAGGGCGGTGGGTGGTGAGCGTAAGAGCGACGACGGAAACGAGCGCGAGTAAGCCGGTATCAGCTGATTATCTGAAGGAGGGTGAGTAACTCGAGCAACTCGTAGCATTCGAAGGTGAAGAAATTTTCCCTTCGTCTTAGACTGAACTGATTTTCGAGTGACACGCTTCTTTTTTGTTGCTATAAAACTAAAAATGAATAAGCAAAAAACGATTTTTTGAGTAGAAATTAGGTGACGAATTTTTTTCCTGCATCTTGAACTGAATTTTTTTTGTAGACGTAAAACGAAATTTATATAATACAAAACGAAGTAGCCTAAGACTACATAGAAGGTTACATAGAATACAGTAGAAGCGATAAAATAGGATATGCATAGAATTCCAAACACACATTGCCAACTCTTATGAAAGTAGATCCAGTACAAAGGAATACAGTTTAAAAATAAGAAAGCAGGTCCTGTACAGAATAACACAGACCCTTAAAAACACGTCCCTTGGCCCCACACAGGCATAGAAATCGTATCAGCTGTTCAGCCAAACAACAATCAGCTGTTAATCCGATGGCAGGAAGAGCCAAGACCTCCCTGTGCCGAGTCGAAGTGCCACTACGCAATCACGACCTCCTATAACCAGGCACCCCTCTGGCACTCTTGCTCGGGGCTGAAGGGCGACTGTGAAAGGGCCATTGAAGTGCAAGGTGGCACTCAGGTGGAAGTGGCTCTGGAAAGGGATGGAGTGAAGAGTTCGAGAAAGGAGATGGTCTTCGCTTTCTCAGGTGGGTTGTTGGCAGTGTGAGGGGTCAAGTCCTCAGGTTGGGTGATAGGACTTTTTTCCTCATGGGTGATGATAGGATTTTATTCCCCTTGGGTGATGAGAGGACTCTGACTTATTTTCCTCCTGCGTTGTAAAAGGAGTTTATTACTCATGGGTTTTGATAGGACTATTTCCCATGGATGATGATGGGACTTCCCCCTTGGATGATGATAGGACTTTATTCCCCTTGGGTGATGATAGGACTTTATTCCCCTTGGATGATGATAGGACTTTATTCACCTTGGATGATGATAGGACTTTATTCACCTTGGATGATGATAGGACTTTATTCCCCTTGGATGATGATAGGACTTTATTCCCCTTGGATGATAGGACTTTATTCCCCTTGGATGATAGGACTTTCTTACTCTTCAGATGATAATAGGACTTTATTCCCCATTGGAGGATGATTAGAACTCATTTACCTTTGGATGAAGATAGGACTTTATCCCCTATGGATGATAGGACTTTATTCCCTTTGAATGGTGATAGGACTTTCTTCCTCATGGATTATAATAGGACTTTATTTCCCTTGGATGGCGATAGGACTTTATTTCCCTTGGATGGCCATAGGACTTTATTCTCCATGGATGATAAGATTATTAACAGTTCAACGACATGGTTTTGCTGGATTCCTTCATAGCTAATGATAACAATAATGATAACAATGCTTATAATGATGAATAACAATGATAATAATGATGATGGTGATGACGATGATGATAATGATAATGATAATAATGAGTTTAAGGACAATGATGGCTATGGTGTTTATAAAAGAGAATAATAAAGATAATGATAACAGTGATACCAGTACAAATAATAATAATATAATAAGAATAATGCTTAAGCTCTCAAAAAAGGCATGAATAGCAAGTAACCACAACAATGACAATAGTGATATTAATAGATATGAATACAATGATAACGATAAATATAATGAATATGTTAACGTTAATAATAACAATAATAATAATAAATATAATCACATAATGATAATAATGATAATAGTGCTAATAATATGAATATAATGATAACGATAAATGTAATGAATATGTTAACGTTAATAATAACAATAATAATGATAAATATAATCACATAATAATAATAATAATATGAATATAATGATAACGATAAACATAATGAATACGTTAACTTTAATAATGATAATAATAATAACAAATATAATAATAATGATCATGATAATGGTAATTATAATAATAATAATAACAAATATAATAATAATGATAATAATAATGATGATAATAATAATAATAATAATAATGATAACAAATATAATAATAATGATAATAATAATGATAATAATAATAATAATAATGATGATAATAATAATAAAACGAATGCCCCAACAGCAATGTCAGACTTGAACCAGCGGTCCTCATCTGGTGGCAGAGGCGTGACAGTGTCATGGAGGGAGACAGGAGATGCCAGACTCTACAACGTGACATTATTCAGTGACAGTTCCCGCTCCTCTGTCAAACTCACGGAGATGTTAAAGCGGGAATCGTGAGTTTTGGCGGAGTTTATATTTGGTTTTGTGTCGGTTTTATTTGTCGTTTGTTCTTCGTGGCTGATTCAGGATTTGGTGTGAGTTTGTTGAAGGTGGGATTGGAGTTTATGGGTTGTTTTGGGTCTTGTTATTAGTTTGTTTAAGGTTTTCTTTGGTATTTCTTGTTTTTATGCGTTTTTTTTTTGTTTTTTTTTGGCAATTCTGAGTTATTTTGTTTTTTGTTTTTAGTGTATTTGAGATTTCTTTTGGTATTTTTTTTTTTTTTTTTTACTTTTTTGCTTTTTTGGCAACACTGGGTTATTTTGTTGTTATTTTTGTTATTAGTTTATTTACGATTTCTTTTGGTATTTCTTTTTTCATGTTTTTTTTCAATTATTTTGTTTCCTATTATTAGGTTCTTTAAGATTTCCTTTTTTTTTCTTTTTTTTTCTTAATACTTTTTGGCAATTGTTTTTTCTTATTATTATTTTCTTTAAGATTTCTTTTCGAATTTCTTGTTTCTGTTTTTTGTTTCCATTTTTGGCAATTCGAGAAATACTAACAGAAACCCCCAACAGCTGAAACATGTTCAGACACGCATGTAATATATGACACAATATATTCACATCCGTTTCTTCACCAGGTTCACACTACATGAAGATGAAGTGGAAGGCAGTGTGCTTCTCATACAACCCTGCGCTGACAAGACCCATTGTGGAAGCGGCCAGAATATCACTGTGACGTCAGCTACAGGTACATCGGGGCGTTTGTGTGAGCAAGCAGAGGGAATGGAGGATAGGAAGGAAAGGAGGAGTGGAAGAGAGGAAGAAGGGGAGGAAGGGAGGGAGAGGGAAAGGGAAATAGAAAGAGAGAAATGAATGGGGGGGAAAAAACACTCTACCGTGTTGATACTATGATAGTCAAACCCACAATGCACAAACTAATAAATCTGCAATAAATCTAGTTTGTGCATTGTCGGTTTTACTACGAAATATATATATATATATATATATATATATATATATATATATATATATATATATGTATGTATTATATATATATATATATTTATATATATATATATATATTATATATATATTATATATATATATAATATATATATAATATATATATATATATATAAATATATATATATATATATATATATATAGAGAGACAGAGAGAGAGAGAGAGAGAGAGAGAGAGAGAGAGAAAGGAAAGAGAGAGAGAAAGTGAGAACGATAAAGCGAGACAGAGAACGAGAGAGAGAGAAAAAAAAATAACATTCAAACAATTCCATACCTCCACCTGTCCTCTCCCATCAATATGACAAAACCTACTTTCCCTTTCATTTTTCAGCACTGCATTAACCTATACCAAATTACCACACAGACACGCCCTCGAGGAACATCCCTGGCCTCGTTGCCTCGGTCGTCGGCGGCGTCCTCTTCCTCGTCGTCGTCGCTCTCGTAGTTACTGTCGTTATGTGAGTACCTGCCTGTGAGTGTAATGTAATGGGATGTAGTTTAACGTAGCAGGTTGTATAAGTTGGTAGTTTTTTGAAGCAGGATGGGCAAGTTCATCGTTTGTGAAGTTGGTTGTATAAGTAGGTAGTTTTTGAAGCAGGTTCGATGGTTAAATAGTTTATGTAGTAGGTAATTTTTGCAGCAGGTTTCTGTGAGTAAATCGTTTATGAAATTGGTTGTATAAGTAGGTAGTTTTTGGAACAGGTTGCATGATTACATAGTTTAAGAAGTTGGTCGTATAAGTAGGTACCTTATGAAGTAGGATGGACAAGTAAATCTTTTGTACAGTTGGTTGTACAAGTAGGTAGTTTTTGAAGCAGGTTAGATGAGTAAATAGTTATGAAGTTGGTCGTATAAGTAGGTAGTTTTTTTAAGTAGGTTCCGTGAGTAAATCGTTGGTGAAGTTGCTTGTATAAGTAGGTAGTTTATGATGAAAATAGTTTATGGCATAGGATGGATAAGTAAATAGCTTGTAGAAGCCGGTAGTTTTTTGCAGTAGGTTGGATAAGTAGGTGGGTTATGTAAGTAGACAGATGTTCATGTAATTAGATAGATTATGCAGTAGGTAATGTAAGTAGGTAGCTTATGAAGTAGTAGTATAACTTGGCAGTTTATTAAGTGGGTCATATAAGTAAATGGTTTATCAAGCAGGTCATTCATGTACATAGTTTATATAGTAGATCGTAAAAGTAGATAGTTTATTGAGCAGGTCTTTTAAGTAGATAATATTCTTGTTAGATGGTGTTTTATACAATTTAACTGGCTATTTGTCTTTTGAAAATACCACAGTATATTTTTCTTTTCAATAAATCAACATACTCATTTTGTCTTCTTCGTATACCATTCTTTATCAAAATATAAACAACTTATCAGTATGTCTTTTCTTTAGTTTTCAGTGTAAAGTTTGATGTTCCAGATGTCAATTAGTTTGAAAGGTCATGCAAGTAGGTGGTTTCATTGCTAAGTCATTACAGGTCGTATCAGTTGGTGGTTTCAGTGTTAAATCACTTTAGGTCGTATAGGTAGCTGGTTTCTTTGTTTAAATCACCATGGGTCGTATTAGGAATGGGTTTCATTGGGTGGTTTCATTGTTAAATCACTATAGGGCGTATGAGTGAATGGTTTCATTGATAACTCACCATAGGTCTCAGTGGGTATTTTCATTGCAAAATCACAATATAAGTAAGTAGTTTGTTAAATCACCACAGGTCATATAAGTAGAAATTTTCATTGATAAATCACAAAAGGTCATAAAATTGGGTGTTTTTATTATCAAATCAGCATAGTTAAGTGGATTGTTTCATTGTCAGATCACCACACGCCTCATAGCTAGATATTTTCATTGAAGAATCATCATTAATCATATTAGAAGGGTTTCGTTGTAAAATCGCCATAGTTCAACGCAATAGATAACTTCAATGTAAAGTCATTGATTATTGGCAAATGAATATTAATGGATTGCTCACCAATATATGTGTATTGTGTATATCTTTGGATTTGATAAAGAATAAAATCAATAAAATAAATAAAATAAACATGCATTAACTACTTACCCAACTGTGATATATATATTTTTAGTTTTGTAATAATAATGACTGACTCGAGATTTTACAATGGGATGAAATATAATCTCAAATTATACTGAAAAAAACGTAGAAAGGAAAATGAGATTAAGATACATATCTTCCTTTCACAGACTGAAGAGAGTGAAAAGAAAAGAAGTAGACGATACTTGCCGTCTGGAGGAAGTTACTAGAGAGGTGAGTGTGTGTTTGAGGGAGGGAGTGGGGAGGGGAGAGAGAGAGAGAGGGAGAGGGAGGGAAGGGGACGGGGGAAAGAAGGAGAGGGAGAGGAAGGGAAAGGGAGGGGGGAAGAAGGGAGGGAGGGAGGTTGAGAGAGGGAGAGAGAGGGGGGGGATGGGGAGGTGGACAGGGGAAGAGAGTGGGAGTGAGAGAGGGAAGGTGAGAGAGAGAGAGAGAGGGTGAGAGAGAGAGAGAGAGAAGGAGGGAGGGAGGGAGGGGGAAGGGAGAGGGAGAGATAGAGAGAGAGGGGGGAGAATGAGTTGTTTGTGGGATTTTTTTCTGCATAATTTATGCTTTATGAAGTAAAATGTTTACATGTTTATTCGAGTGTTTGTTTATTCAACCTTCTAACCCTTCCTTCTACTTTCACTCACCCTGTCTTTCCCTCTATTCCTCTCCCCTTCCTTTCCTCTCCTTCTTCCTCAATTTCTGTCCCCCTTTCCCTCTCCCTTAACTTATCTCCCCTTCTCCCTCTACCTCAGTTTCTCCCCACTTCTCCGCCTCTCTCAGTTTCTCCCCCCCTCTCCCTCTCCCTCAATATATCTCCCCCTCTCCCTTAATGCCTCTCCCTCTCCCACAATTTATCTCCCCACCTCTCCCTCTCCCTCACTTTCTCTCCCCCCCCCTCAATTTTTCTTCCCACCTCTCCCTCTCCCTCAATTTCTCTCCCCACCTGTCCCTCTCCCTCAATTTATCTCGCCACCTCTTCCCCTCCCTCAATTTCTCTCCCCACCTCTCCCTCTCCCTCAATTTCTCTCCCCACCTCTCCCTCTCTCACAAATGCCAAACTTACCTCATTTTATCCTTTCCCAGCATCCAATGAGTAGCCAGAGAAGCATAGGCCTACATTCCTCTGTTCAAGTCATCTCGATGTCAGCCTTATCTCACGAGGTATGTTACCATTGACACTTTAATGTAGATATTAAGTCGTCTATTGTGTATATTCTCCCTATTAGTCGATTGATAGAATGGGTATATTTATGTATATATGAAAGTATTTGTTTATGTAATTGTTAAAAAAAAATCTTTATATATATATATATATATATATATATATATATATATATATATATATATATATAAATACACGTTTTTAACTGTGTCTACACATTTAATTGTATTAACGTTTATATTTTTTATTTTATATACATATTTAATCGTATTATGTTTGTACTTATCAATCCTGTCTCGATATTAACACATATCAAACTTTCAACAGGAAAATAAACAACAGTGAGATATGGCAGCTCGAGTTACAATTTTTCGTTAATTTTCGATTTTTATAATGTGAGTTCTAAAGAAGATAAATGTTCATAACTGGAAGCGACTGATAGAATCTGTGATGCCTGGGTATATTACGTTTGTTTGAGAGTAATAAAGAATCTATTGATTTCTGGTTTCATTTGAGCTTAATAATCCTTAATGCATTTTTGATTATACGCACAAGTACAGAAGCAGACCGATGTTCACATATAAACAGACATCTAGGTGATACACACACACACACACACACACACACACACACACACACACACACACACACACACACACACACACACACACACACACACACATTTAAAGACGGTTGTACACACAGAGGAACCTTTACCGCAGAAATGTCTTAAAAGGACACCTATCTTGAATTTTTATTCCGCCATATTTTAGTATAAGTCACTGCGTCATTATCCTCCAACTCCATCAAAATATGGAATATTATAAAAGTTAAAACATTAACACATTTGAAGCATATATCAATATATATGTTGCAAAATATACTGTTTTATTTTCCATGACTAGACTTTTAACCCTTTAAGAATTATTTTAAACTGTGTTACACAACAGGCGCCATGTTATCTAATTAGTTATCTTCTTTTTAAAGGAAGCATTATTTCACCACTTCCCTAAAATTGCTCATTATATAAATTCATTAGATTTCCTTCGTAACTGATCATTTGAAATAAAACAGGCTTTGTGATACACAGAGATATCGCATTATGTATCAGTCTAACGTAATTATAACGAGTTTCTTTTATTATAACACATGAAAGGTGTCCTGTCCCGTACTTTGCACTCTTATCCTCACTTATCTTTTGGCAATTAATAAATATTGGGTTTCCCTTGGAGCAGTACTTCATATATATCAATGGAAAGTAAAGTAACGTTCTTTTATTAAACAAAAAGAACGCTCTGAACATCATTTTTACATTATTGTAAAGTAATTGCTTCCATTACTTTTTCACAGGTATCATTACTGATGCTATGACTATCAGGATCATTCCCTATGGTAGAATTCATCTTGAGTCGAATCTACCTGTATGTACATGCGTGGATGGATGAGTTTAAATACTCACACACACGCGTACTTATGTCTCTCCCTTTCCCTCACTCCCTAATTTAACCCGAGTTGCTTCTCGTTAATTAAGGGAATACTTAATTATTTTTGCCCCTCTTGGTATTCCCGTTTTCTGTGTAATCCCGAATAACAGAAAAAGTACCGTAACATCAGTACAATAATGGTGGTGACTCAGGGACAAAGAATACGGTGGAGGTGAGACTTAAGGATTTGTAATTTGTTTTTTATCGTGATTTGACTCTTAAGCTTAGTCTCGCTGAAGCAATAGAAGTCCAACGTGATGATTTGAGGTTATATACAAATAGTGCTGTGCTTTATTTTAGGTATATTTAAGAATTTATGTGCCTGGAATGTGTGTCACGCCCAGGTTGTTGTTTTTTTCCTGTTTCGCTATCAGATTTTTTTATTATATTTAAGGGATTTCGTCTACCAACAGTGATAATTCCTTGTCTTACACTTTCTTAATTTATAGCATCCGCCTAATGATATGGTATATTTTGTTAAACCCAATGAATAGTAAAATATATAAATATTAACACATTTACCTTCTTTTTGTTGGCCTTTGCCAGAGATCATAGTGTTGATAATATATCTTACATAATTGTATTAGTGTAAAATATTTCCTATAATCTTACTGCATCCTTGAATGAATTATTTAACTGATTGATTTAGTTTTGTTTAATGATCCAACTATAACAAACTATGAAACATATCAGTCGTGTGAAAACGTAAGGAACAAGGTAAGATTATCAGAGCTTGTGAAAGCATTTTAACCCAATGTCGACGGGAAAATGGTGCGTTCCCTTTGGCTATGCTTGGTTAAATGTTTCTGCTCATAGATGGGTCTGCCAATGCTTAGCCAGAAAGGAGTCAATTAGTAGATCTTGCGACCTCACTTTTTCGAAAAAGCAGGAAAACGGTTTTTTAAATTATGCTATCAATATTGACACTGTTATTTTCGTTATAAATATTATAATTACTATGTTATTACTAACATTACTAACAGCAGTATTAAGTATTTGAAAATATCTAAAATCAAGGAAAAGGGTAAACAGGTGAGACAGGTACTTTATGTAATTGGTGACCGTACTTGTGGAGACATCAATATGTATAAACAGTTACTAAATTCAACACAATGAGCAACGGCATGTACGTACATGCCATGCCCAGTGGCTTGGGGTTAATGTTAATTTCAATCTAGTGAGAAATTAAAAATGTGAATAACTCTGATTATTAGTGCAGATGAATATTTTGTTGAATGAAGTTAGTCCTGTTGAAACCAGCTGAAATTTATTCTGTGTGCACTAATATAAAATAGATTCATATAAGATAATGAAAAATGAAGGATAAGAACCAGATGTAAATCTCGGAGAATAATAGAAGTTAAACGTTTTGATGAGTTGTGTTGAAATATGAGGAAAGAAATAACTGTGATAATAGAATTATAAATATTTAGTATTACAATTTGAATTTAACTTTAGAAAATTATAATAATTTTGCTTCCACATTTTGTGACAATTCCCTTAGATGAATAAATAATATTCTTACTAAGAGAAAGAGAAAAATACAGTTAATGTTTCTGATTTAGCTGAGCAAGTTTAATTGTAACATAAGGGCCTGATCTAACGTAATTTAAATATATTGAATGCAGGAAAGGTTGTGGAAAATTTATTGATGCATTATACTTGAAAGTCTGTAGTATAGATCAATAGATTGTCACAATGCCTGCTTTTGATCTAGCTGGAGTAATTAACCACAGGCCTCCGAACATGACACGTACGTACATGCCAATTATGCAAACTACCTGTCTCACCTGTTTGTCCTTTTCCATGGTTTTCAATATTTTCTAGTATTTAATACTGCTGTTAGTAATGTCAGTAACAATATAGTAATTATAATGTTTATAACAAAAATAACATTGTCAGTATTGATAGTATTACAAAAAAAAAAAAAAAAAAAAAACAGCATTTTCATGCTTTTTCAAGGAAAAGTGAGGTCACCCCTTTGTGGCTAAACAGTGGCAGTGCCATCTATGTGCAGAAACATTTAACCAAGCATTGCCAAAGGGAACACATCATTTTCCCGTCGACGTTTGTTTAATGAACCTTCAGCAGAATTGTTGTGAGGCAAAAATGAATGACTAGATTGGAATTGCAAATTATTATATAATTAATATTGATAGTTCTGGGAGAAAAGCTGAAATTAAGGAGACAGTTTTAAAATATTTAGCTTCATAGGGGCACTTAAAGTTTAAGGATGTTTTGCCTCTACATGAATCAAAGGGTATTTTTGATAAAGAAATAAGGCTTAAAGAGATAGAGTTGGAAAATACAAAATTGGAAGATAGAAGATTAGAGAGAGAGGAAAGAGAAAAGGAACATAAATTTCAATTGGAACTTTTAGAGCAGCAGTCTGCTGCTGCAATGCCAAGTGAACATGTTCTTAGCTTTGATATAACTAAAGAATGTAAATTTGTACCCCTTTTAATGATGTCCCACAGGGATTTTTCCTCCAGTTTGAGCATGTTGCAACTAGTGTGTCATGGCCAGCCCAATTTTGGTCATTATTACTACAGTCAGTCATTAAAGGAAAGGGATGGTCCACTTAGCTGGCATTAGAAAATACACAACAGAGGGATTATGATGTAATTGAGGAAGCAGTCCTTAATAATATAAGTCCTATAGACTTACCCCAGAATTTCACAGAAATAAATTCGGACACTGTAATAAAGAATCCTTTCAGTTTTTTGTTGAGTATTCTCACATGTTGAAGAAATTATTTAATCTTTGGATATGTGCCAATAAAGCTTCCAAGTATGATGGTGTATGTGAAATAAATCATGTTGGAACAATATCTTTGAGAAGTACCACAAGATGTGTCTTGAGAAAGAGCTAGATTCTGTTGAGAGAGCCACATGGTTAGCAGAAAATTATAGTTTAGTTCAGACACCAAAGGAAATTGGCTATGTTAAACCAAATGTTTCCCATAATCAGAGTCAGAGGAGACGTGATTTTGTTAAGACTGAGTCAGCCAGTAAAGGCTTTAATGTGTCTAGTAGACCAAATTTAATGGGACTTGGTTTTTATTGTAAATCTTTGGATCATAGAATAAGAGATTCTCCAAAGCTTAAGCATAAGAAGTATAAGCCAGCAGTTAGTAATGCAATTTTGTCAACCTTATAATAAGAGGTTGCCTGACGTTAATGATTCACATTATTTGTGCGCACCGTATAAGTTTCAGGGATCAGTTTCAGTATACTCTAATGGAGTTCCAAATTCTATTCTCATTCTGAGAGATACTGCTGGTGTGATGAGTATGACACTGAAGAGTGTGTTACCATTTTTAGAGGATGTATTCACAGGCCAGTATGCTTTAGTTAAAGGGATTTGAGGTGTTGAGAGGTTACCTTTGTGTAAGGTGCACTTAAAGTCAGAGTTTGTGGAAAAGTTGGTTTTAGTGGCTGTAGCAGATACGTTACCTCATGAGGGGGTGGACTTCCTGTTGTGTAATGATATTGCAAGTGATCACTGGGGTCCTAATATCATTGGGTGTTCTAAACCTTTGAAAGTTGATCCAGTTGAGTGTGAATCTGCAGATAGTTCTGAGTTTTTTCCTGTCTGTGCATTAACCAGAAGTAAAGCTAAGAATTTAGTGATAGAGAAGGAAAAAGTTGATAATTTGGCCATTAATCTTTCTGAGAAGGAACAAGATGAACTTTGTTTGAAAGGTGTTTTTGAATGTGACACAGTGAATTATCTTAACAGTGTAGAGTCAAGTACTATAGGTTCAATTGTTATATATCAAGGTAAAAGTGGGGGAGATGGATGCTCTGATGAGCCTTTGACTTGTAAAAATTTGATTGAAGACGAAAAATCAGACCATACCATAAATCACGTATTCAGATTAGTATTAAGTGAAGAAGAGATTATGAAAGAACAAATAGGATATTATATGAATAATGGAATTTTAATGCACAAGTACCATCTTTCAGACGAGCCTGCTTGTAATACCTGGAGTGTACTACATCAAAGAGTTGTACCAAAGTGTTGGCAATATAAAGTAATGGGTCTTGCTCTTATATCTCATTTTTATTGGCCAGGTATCTCTTCTGATGTTCTGAATTTTGTAGATCATGTGCTATATGTCAGTTAGTAGGCAAGTGTTACAATTAACCTTGCTCAGCTAAATCAGAAACTTCAATTTTATGTTTATCTTTCTCTTAGTGAGAATATTATTTATTCATCTAGAGGATTTGTCAAAATATGTAGGAGAAAAATTAATTATAAGTTTCTAGATTTAAATTCAAATGGTAATACTATATTTTTAAATTAATTAATTACAGTTGTTATTTCTTTCCTCATGTTTCGACACAACTCATCAAAAAGTTTAACTTCGGTTATTCTCCCAGTATCTAAAGATTTACAACTGGTTCTTATGCTTCATTTACTTTTCGTTGCCTTGTATGAATTCTATAATTTTATAATAGTACACACACAATAAATTTCAGCTTGTTGCAACAGGACTTTAGTTTCATTCAACAAAATGTTCATCTGCATTAATAATCAGTTATTCACATTTTAATTACTCACTAGATTGAAATTAACATTAAAGTAGCTTTCACAAGCTCTGATAATATTATCTTACTCTTCTGTTATCACACAACTTATTTCTTTCATAGTTTGTTAAAGTTGGATCATTCAACATAAGGGTATAAGTTAACGAGACCGACGCGCATAGATGGAGGGAAATGGATACCGCCATCGGCAGAAAGATATAGATTAGGATACAACATAGTTTAAGCTGCAGCGGCCTCATATTTGCAGAGCTATGCACCACGCAGAGACTAAATCTATAACATGCTTGCGCACCGAGAGTTCCTTGTTTATGATTATATTTTCTATATACTTGATTTCTTTATGTGTCTCAGTTTCTGTTAATCCATTTTCAAAAAGTGTGTATTCTATGAATGCCACGTTTTCTGTGCACCACTTTCAACCAACATGGCAACATTACTGATTACTAATCTTTTAATCCATTATTTAATCATATTTCTACTAAATTTTCCTCTGTTCCATTTATGCTTATACATTATAAGTATTGTAGATATTTTATTATTTATAATTTCCTTATCATAACCTTGATTCACTGTTAACATTGTAATAATGTTACTGCCTCTTTACATTAATTGCCTCCCATGTCAGAACAATACGTGGTGTACATTATTTGAACACTTTCTGGTAAGCTTTTGGCATGGCTGAACCCAGCAATTTTTATGTGCAGTGTGATATGAGGTAAGGTAAAATATTTGTTTTAATGTTTATTTTCTTTTTCTATTTGTTTTAAAGACAATTGAAAATGTTAGTGTTGCTTTTATCATAGTGGATAAATACAGTGTTATTAAAAATTAATTTTTATTGGTAGGTACAGGTTCTAATGGGAAAGATATAGAGGCCAGGCTGACCTCTTGCTCGATCTTTGCCAGTTGCATGGCCTCTTATTAAGGGTCCTTAAATGCCCCAAATGCAATGGAAACTGCCGAATTGATAATATATATTAATATAGGTGTGACAACCCCTCCTCCCCCCATAAAAATGAATAAATAAATAAATAAAATAATAATAATAATAGAAAAGTTAGAGGCAATTTCTCTTTGCTGGCTACGTGGCCAAGGCCATATTCGAAATGGTGTACCTGGCAGAGAACAAAAGATTCCATCAGTTCCTCCTCACCGCAGTTCGTCTGTATCCTCCACACAGACAGTATGTGTTATTCATTGTTTAATCATTTTTATAATCATTTGATATCTTGCTAATAAGTGGGGTGGGGGGGAATGGGGATTATTTGGATTTGTTAGGTTTTCGTTATTTTGGTTCACATGATAACCACATTTTGTTATATTGTTGGAAACTTTGTTTTGTGTATCAGATGTTGAGGATGTTGCGCTGGTTTACTTTAGCGGTATTTCATCTGTTGTCTGTTGGACAAAGTTTGGCTCGTCTCTCTGATTATATGGCCTCTCTATTGTATTCGTGACATAGAGTTTAGCTTGTCTTTCTGATTATACAGGCTTTCATTTGTTTTTGTGACAAAGTTTGGCTTGTCGTTCTGATTATATGGCTTCTCTATTGTTTTCGTATCATAAAGTATGGCACGTCTCTCAGATTACACTTTTTGATATTGTTCAAATGGTATTTAGTTTCTTTCAACATTTACAGGTTGGTATTGACATCAGATATACCCCTTTCCCACTCCCCCCCCTCCCTCCTTCTGGAACTTAGTCTCTGCTAGGGTACGTTGCTATCGGTAACAGTTATTGCAGTATGATTGTGGAAAATATTAAACTTACAATTCTGTTAGATATACACTATGCTCTCTGGCAAAGGCCAACAAAAAGAAGGTATATGTGTTAATATTCATATGTTTAATTATTCATTGGCGTAAAATATACCATGTCATTAGGCAGATGCTTTAAATTATGAATGTGTAAGACAAGGAATTACCACTAATTGTAGACAAAAAACAGAAAAAAAAATATGGGAAGCACAGAATACCGGACCACATTCAAGGTACATAGGTTCTTAAATATACCCAAAGCAGTATATAACGCTACATATAAAACCATAAATAATCATGTTGGAATTTATTACTTCAACGATACTAAGCTTAGGAGTTCAATCATGAGACAAAACACCAC
This sequence comes from Penaeus vannamei, assembly GCF_042767895.1. Lineage (NCBI taxonomy): Eukaryota > Metazoa > Arthropoda > Malacostraca > Decapoda > Penaeidae > Penaeus > Penaeus vannamei. The sequence continues at coordinate 45,337,037 of NC_091554.1, read as the reverse complement.
AAGTCCTTACGCCTCCCCTCCCCCCAAGTCCCAGTTCGAGTCCCACGGCTCATTCAACTATTTATATTTGACAACTCTTATCTCATTATTACAAAATATAATTTTAAAGCTATTTGAGATGATCATGATAATCGAGAATTATTACTACATATTTTGAAAAATAACCAAAGCTCATTTATTACATTTTTTATCATTACTACTACTATAATGCAGGATCCACATGAATTAACTGATTCAAAAATGTTTCCTTTAGAATGAATTTCATTATAAACTACTTTACTTAATTAATATATATGTGTGTGTGTGTGTGTGTGTGTGTGTACATACATTATCATAAACATATATCTAATATATATATATATATATATATATATATATATATATATATATATATATATATATGAGGGAGACAGAGACAGAGACATGACGGTGCGATACGCAGCATTATCAAGTTCAATCTGTACAGGCATTTAGACGCATTTTGACCCAAGCAACGTGCCCTGTCCTCTAGAACGGAAATTCGTACAACCATTGTATCTTTTGCGGCGAGAAAGGTAGCCCGCTTTTTTAGAGAGAAAGAAAAAAGCTTTTGGTTTACGATGTAAGTGTACACGCATACACATACACAGCCAGATATTCCTTTTTACTTTACGTGTATAAATCACACAATTCTAAATACGGATAAGTTTGATGTAGGTAAGAAAATAGATTTGTGAAAGATTTATTTAAAGTGACAGGAAAGCGTGTGCGAGAGAGAGAGAGAGACAGAGACAGAATGTGGAGATGACTCAGTGCGAAGAGACCTTCAAGCAGATAAAATGAATTGCACGTAGAATCTAAAAGTAAGCAAGAGATAAGCTGCAGATATTTTTCAGAGAGAGTAAAGGCACAGCGGCCAGAACAAAAAGACAGTTACATCTCACAGAGCAACGCCAACAGATAAGATACGAAGTTGCCGTTGTTATCAGTTGAAAGTACTCGAGTCTCTCGCTCTTGATGTTGATGTGATGTCTCTTCTCATTTCATTGTGGAGTAGGATAATTTTTTTTTTTTTTTTTTTTTTATGTCAAAAGGATATGTATATTCAATTATCATTCGTCTGTAGGTATTCAGTTACCGGTATTATGTACTTTCATGGTGCATCTAACAACACGACGCTTAATTTCTTCTACAAGTGTAAATAACCTCTCTGACCTTAACGTTTCCAACGAACACGAATGAGTCTTGTGTGTATATGTATATGTATTGTATCATTAGTTTAGTGAAATAATTTTGTTTTATTTAATTATTTGATATTTGATTTAATGATATATTGGGAAACTAGATCTTGTTGAATCGTTTACCTAAGAAATTATATTTATTATCTGAAAGCTAAAATTTTGCATAAGCTTTATAAGGAATAGATTTCAAAATTGTATTCAAATTAAATTATTTGTATGATTTTATGTATATATTTTCTCTGTTTATTTGTTTTAATCAATGCCTGGGAACTGTTTGTATGTGCTTATGTAAATGTATGATAGGGTGTATGTATGCGGATTTTTCTGTTTATCTCTGTCAAATACTACATATCGCGTATGCATGTGTATGTGTGTATGGCATTAACATTCCTCGTAAGTCTTTGTTGGAAATTATTGACATCACGACTCATAATACTCCCAGAAAATGAAAGAAATGGCAACTCACACGGACTTTGGAATACTCCAAACCGCCAAGTACTGACAAAATAAAATAATGATCATAATTATATTAATAACAAGGGGAGTGGAGTTGAGCAATGAATATATTGCATATGATTTTTAATACCAACCATATAAACATAAGTCTTAAGTATCAGCTGATTAGAAATGGGGATTTGCCGAATCAGAATCAGTTGCCTGTTAGTATTTTTTCGGAAATTGGATACACCATAGGAATCACAGGGATAATGAACATAAAAAGAATAAACATCAAAACATTTAAATAAAATTAGGTAATGAATAAATCTTTAACTTGTTCTCTCTCTCATACCTAACACGTAAGGACAAACACGACACTGTACTTTTGGTAGAAAAAAAAAGTTTTCATCCAAATTCATAAATTCCTTTAGAAATTACTAATATGCACGTTCCAGTCCCTCCACGACGGGCCAGAGAGAGTAATAATAGTAAATGACATCTACAAATCACTGAAATTTGATGGGTCATGAAAGAAAGATGAGGCTTTATGTGTCTGGTAGATCATTGGTTAATTTAACCTGGGATACCTGCCTAAAAGGCTTATATATGGGCGTGTATGTGTTTATACACACGCGCACGCACGCACGCACGCACGCGCACACACACACACACACACACACACATATACACACATAACATATATATATATATATATATATATATATATATATATATATATATATATATTTAGAGAGAGAGAGAGAGAGGAAGGAGACGGAAGTTCAAAATCGAATACGCCCGTTTCCGCGCCTCTCGCATTTCCTGGAGCTGTCTAAATCCCGAGTCACAGTGCTATCAAAGCTCTCGTTGGTCTGCGCGATAAGATAACTACCGCAACAAGAGCCGGCAACTTGTTTCCTATTATGTCTGTGGCTTGAATTCATCTTACATTAATGCAACATATTAATTAAATCTAGACTGATTTTATTCTCATCAATGTATACGTATGCATATATATAGATAGGTACATTATATATATATATATATATATATATATATATATATATATATATATATATATATACATATATATATATACATAATACATATATAAACATAAGTATTCATATATACGTGTGTGTGTGAATATGTTTACTTATACATGCATACATATATAGATATACATGTATGTGTCTATATGCATGTCTGTATATGTGTATGTGTGTGTTTGTGAATATAGGTGTATATATACATATAAATACAAGTGTATATATATGTACACGCACGAACACATGCACACATATATATGTGTCTGCGTTTATATACATATATATGTATATATATACATTTATATGTATATATATACATATATAAGTATATATATATATGTATATGTATATATATACATATATGTATATATATACATGTATATGTATATATATACATGTATATGTATATATATACATGTATATGTATATATATACATGTATATGTATATATATACATGTATATGTATATATATACATGTATATGTATATATATACATGTATATGTATATATATACATGTATATGTATATATATATACATTATATACATATGTATGTATATATATACATATATATGTATATATACATATATAAGTATATATATATGTATATATATACATATATGTATATATATACATTTATATGTATATATATACATGTATATGTATATATATGTATATATACATATATGTTTATATATATATACATATATATGTATATATATACATATGTATGTATATGTATATATATACATTTATCTGTATATATATACATATATATGTATATATATACATATATATGTATATATATACATATATAAGTATATATATACATGTATATGTACATATATACATGTATATGTATATATATACATGTATATGTATATATATATATACATTATATACATATGTATATAATACATATATATGCATATATATACATATATATGTATATATATACATATATATGTATATATGTACATGTATGTATATGTACATATATATGTATGTATATGTACATATATATGTATGTATATGTACATATATACGTATGTATATGTACATATATATGTATGTATATGTACATATATATGTATGTATATGTACATATATATGTATGTATA